>NW_008609121.1:0-4792 GCF_000691845.1 Merops nubicus
CCTCGGGCCTCCTCGGGGCCTTGTGTTTGAAGTCACTTTTTGCCGGGGCCTTGTGTTTGAAGTCGCTTTTTGCCAAGGCCTCGCCAAGCTCTGGAGTCCCTGGGTGTTGTGGGGTGCTCGTGTCTTTGACGGTCACCGGGAGGGCTTGGTGCTTGAGCCCCTCGTGTTGAGGAGCTGAAAAGCGTCCCTCTTTCAACTCCCTCTTAATTACCGTTGCTAAATTTTGTGAGAAGGGACAGGGATCCTTGAGGCCTAAGTGGTGGTGTTGTAGAGCAACAAATCGCTTCCTCCAGGGCTGGTGGCATGGGGGAGTCCATCCGTGCTGTCCTCCAGAATTACTATTCTTCAGCCATTTAGTTATTTTTCAGCCATTTATAAATTCTTTGCTGCGGCCCCTGCAGCAAAGTCTTGGTGGGCTGTAAATTGCTGGGAGCAGCCTCGGTGACCTTTGTGATTTTGGCCGCTCCTGCTTTACCTGTTGGCGTACTTCTGGGGTTTTGGCTCTGATAATTTAGTCAGCTTCTGGGAACGTTCTTAAAGGTGATGAATGAGGCTTCTTCTGCCCAATGGGGCAACACATGAATGGTGGTGATCAATGGAGAGTTCTTTCCCCAAAACGAGTTGGTGAAACATCTCCCGTTGACCTTAGCAGTGACTCAGACCCAAAGGGTGGGTGCCTGCAAACCTCTGTGGGTGCTCAATGGCAGCCTGGCAAGGTGGATGTTTATGGATAGTAAAGCTTGTGGAGCAGAATGTTTGTCACAACAGAGCATTCCAAAATCCCATTTTGACCATCCCAAACCTCCCCTTGTAATGGGGACCATGGTCCCTTCACCGTGTTGTGTATGTTGTGGGACTTCATTTAGTGTTACTGAATGTCTTGATCCCTTGTAACCATAGAGTGAAATCACCAGTTTTGGAGACATGTTTTGGAGAGACCCTGAGTGGGCTGCATCAAGAAGTGTAGCCAGCAGATCAAGGAGGGTGATTATTCTAGACTGGTGATACCCCACCAGCTCTGGGGCCCTCAGCACAGGGAAGACATGGAGCTGTTGGAGCAGGTCCAGAGGAGGCCACAAAAATAAGAGAACTGGAACACCTCTCCTATGAGGACAGGCTGAGAGAGTTGGGGTTGTTCAGCCTGGAGAAGAGAAGGGGGCCTACGGAAAAGATGGGCACAAACTTTTTAGCAGGGCTTGTTGCTGCAGGACACCTAAATGCTGGTAGGTATGGACGAGATATAAGGAAGGGGTTTTTATTTACAGTGAGGGTGATGAGACAGTGGCCCAGGTTGCCCATAGAGGTGGCCGTGCCCCATCCCTGGAGACATTCCAGGTGAGGTTGGATGAGGCTCTGAGCAACCTTTTCTAGTTGCAGATGTCCCTGCTCAGTGCAGAGGGGGTTGGACTAGATGACCTTTAAAGGTCCATTCCAAGACAAACCCTTTTATGATTCTAGGATTCTCTAACTGTGGTGGGTTAACCCTGGCTGAGCAAGAGATGCCCACCAAGCTGCTCTGTCACCCTCCCCCTTTCCTCTCCCTCCTCTGCAGAGCAAAAGGGGAAGGGAAAATAAGATTGAGACAGAAGCCTTGTGGGTGAAAAACGAGGGCAGTTTAATTAGAAAGCAAAAATCAAGAAATGCCATGCATGAAAACAAAGAGCAAAACCAAAGACTTGTCCTCTGCTTCCCATCAGCAGCCAGTGTCTGGTCTTCCCTGGGAAGCAGGGCTCCAAAACACACAGCAGTTGCTCCAGAGGACTGAGGAGTAGCCCCCCTGCCTCCTCCTTTGCCTGGCATTGTAGCTGAGCTGACATCACATGGTCTGGAATATCCCTTAGGTCAGTTCAGGTCAGCTGTCCTGGTTAGGTTCCCCCCAGGCTCCTGTCCCCCCCTCCCATTGTGGGGGGAATGTTAGAAAGAGCCTTGGTGCTGTGTGAGCTCTGCTCAGTGGGGGTCACAGCGTGGGTGTTATCAGCACCCTTCTGACTCCCAGCACAAAGGCACTGCACCAGGAGGGCTGCTAGGGGAAAATCTGCTCAGCCAGACCCCATACAGAAACTCAGACAGCAAATTGGTACCCTAAACCCAGCCAGCCTCCCTTCCCATCCCACCCCACCCGCTGTCTCATCCCAAATCCTGCATCTGCCTTCAGCCTGTCAATCCTGCAGAGGCAAAGCTGCTCTCTCCTGGAGTGCCCCATTCCCCTGGCAGCCTTTCCAGCTCTGAAATCCAAATATTTACATCCCTCAGTAGGAACAGAGGAATTACTGGGAGTCTCTGGAGCGTGAGGGTACGTGGCAGGAACGTTCCCCTTCGGGTCGGGGAAGGCTCAGCAGCCTTTTCAGCTGCAGGAGATTACACCAGTTCTGCACCCTGCTGAATGAATTTAGGTTAAAACGGGATTAGCCTTCTGAATCACTTTGTGAGGGGTTTCTTCGTGCTGATCCAGGAAATATAGCCAGCACAGCAACTCTGGGAAGGTTTATTCTGGGGTGTGTTTAACCAACAGGGCTCCTGTTGAAGGTTGGCCCTGGCCACGAACGGTTCTGCAGCTGGAGTTTGCAAAATCTCTCCCCTTGCAGGCAGCAGCATGCGAGCCCGGGCACACCCCAAATTAGTGGTGCTGACAGCAGCGAAAGGAAGGGGTAGAGGTGGGGAAAAGGGGGAGGTTTCTCACTGCTATCTACCCCAGCAAACTGCAATTCTCCATTTCGGGGTTAAAACCGGAAAAGCTGGGTGCAGAGCAGGCGCTGGGTAGTGGGATTGTTTTGGGGTAGATAACAGCATTTTGCAGATAGCAAGGGGTGTCTGTGCTCGCCCAGGGCGTTGCTGGCACGTCTGGCCACCTTGGCTACCCTGTGTCTTACAGGGCTTTAAGCTCTTATCTCTTCATTTCTGGCTCTGCTGGTCTCGGCTGCGTTTTTTTCAGGGAGTGGATGGAGGGGAATGAAGCAGCCTTGCCCAGGGCGCTCAGCAGTGCAGCCTCAGCAAAGCTTAAAATGAGAAAAAATTAATAAGGGAGATGTTGAAAATGGAGAGGGGGAGGCTGGAGCCCTGAGCCCAACGAGATTTAGGTCCGTGGCTAACTGCATGTCGTAGATAATCCCGTGAATCAGCAGAGATGTCAGGGCTGGGTCTGGGGGGAGGTTAAGCCATGGGGTTTTTGGGGGGTGCCAGAGGGGAAGAGGATGTGAAAGCAGCTCTGTGTGTAGGCACACGGCTGTGGCAATGCCTTTTGGCTCCAACGCTTCCTCTTTTGCAGGTCAAAACCCTTGGAGGGTAAAGAGCCTAAAGCAGCGTTCCCCAAATTCAGCCTCTGTCATCTCCTGCCCGTCCCCTTCATTTCCTCTTTTGGCAAAGCAGAGCTGGGCTGGAACCAGTAATTAGCAATTAACTTTGTGCTGCATTAACCTCACGTGTTGGTGGTAGAGCAAGGGTGAGGCTGCTGGAACCTCGTGTGTCAGTGGCAGAGTGAGGGGGAAGCTGTTGGATGGATTTCCCAGCTGGGGAGCTGTGGTCCAAGGGCTGGGAAATGCCTAGGCAGCCAGGAAGAACCACCCTTGCCTGCAGTTTTTTCCCTCTGGGCTTCCATCAGGTTTTATTTGAGGCACAAAGCTGTAGGATAAAGTGGCCAGAGCCCCAGAGAAGGGGTAGGGCTGTTTGGGTTTATCTGGAGCAGGCACCACTGTTTTGCTCCAGGTTTTCTCTAAACCATGAGTTGATTTTTGGCAAACTGAGGCTGGGTTTGAACCAGGCTGGAGAATGTGCAGTAAATAAAAATAGGACAGTTTATAAAGCAGTACAAATTAATTAATATAAACACAGAAATAAAACTTTATGGTAGATGCAGCTACATTGGTGGTTTGCCTTCTTTGGTAGCCACATCTCCTTGGGTGTATTTGCAGCATTAATGGGCTTGAAAGTGTAAAATGAAGCTGGAAGATGGTGGGGTCATAACTAGCTGAATTCAGCACTGATTTACTCAGCCTCTAATTGAGTTTGGAAACTCTTCACTATAGCCTCACAAACTCTGTCATGGTTTGAGCTGAAAAAGTTTGTAGGTGAATCCACGAAAAGGAGAAGCCACCAGGAGCTCTCGTGCAGATACTGTCTCCTGCTTGGAGAAGCACTTGGCCCATGAATGGCCAGGGTGGTTGGGAAGAGCTGTGTCCTCCATGGATGGCTGCGTTTTGGTCTTGGCTTCTAAACCCTCCCCAGACCTGGCATTGCCTGTCCTGGCTTATGTGAGGCTTGACTTGAGCAGCTCTTCTTCAAGGCTGCCTTGTGTTGAGGGACGGTGATTCCACCACAGGAATGGTACTGAGCACTTCTCTGAAACCTGGCCAGTCAGGTGAAGGACACAGAGAGAGGACATTTGGGCTTTCCCACCCCAGGTGCCAAGCTCCCTTGTGCCCTTCCCATCCTGGGCAAGAGCTTGCCTCCTGCTCTGCATCACCTGCGTGCCATCGCTGCATCTTCCTGCCCCCTTCATGACCTTGTGACCCAGACACTTTCCAAGCTCTGGTCTGCCTTGAAGGTGGACCCCCAAACACCAAGTGCACCATGAAGCTGCTCATCCAAATGGATCCTCCCTGGGTCTGTGGGAGCCATAGTGAAAGCATCCACCAGTGACCTGCAGCATCCTCCACCCCACCCTGCTTCACGTGTTGGGCTTTCTCCTCCTGCACCCCCTGCAGAAGTGTCGCAGGGCTGGTGGCAGCCAGGGCTCATCTTTCAGCAGGGAATCAGGGAAACCTGATTTGGCCTGGACAGGCTGGAGAGCTGGGTG
>NW_008609122.1:0-11454 GCF_000691845.1 Merops nubicus
TCCAACCTGAAGGATTTTGTGATTCTAATGCTGTGGAGTGGGTCCCGGGGAAAAGTCCCAGTCTGGACTCGGTGGCAGATGGCAGCTGGGTACAAGAGCTGGATTCTGGAACTCAGCTCAGGAACACTTGGATTGGGATTAAAGGCGGAATGGACAGAGCCCTCCTCAGATGCTGACTGCTTCAGGAGCAGAAAGACAGGAAGGGGATTGACCCTTGTGGTCCCTCAGCTGTATACTGAATATGGCAGGTATAGGATGGAATACCCCACTGGTTGCTTTAGGGCCACCCATCCTGTCTGCTCCTCCCTGCAGGTGCAGACTTTTTCTGCCCTCATCTCTGTCGTGCACAGGATTTAGCAGTGACCTTGGTCTGCACACCTTGGAGTGCCTTGGAGTTAACTCTAAGCAGGAAGTGTTAGCACTAGACGCTGTCTGCAAAAATATGATGTTAAATTTAGAAATTGCAGTTAGAAGAGCTTTAGCTGAAAAGTATATCACTGAACCAGTGTTCAGAACTTAGTTCTGTTCTGTCCCAAACCAGGACATGCCTGATACACAGAAGACCATGTGAATGAACAGATCACTACAAGTTTGCTACTTCTTTGCTATTTCTGTGAAAATCCACAGCTCTTTGTCGTTCTCAGTCTGTACTGATGTGCTTAATGTTTGCAGTCCTATACCACTCTGATCCATCAGATGTTTCTGCAGAGTTTTGGAACTGAGGGTGGAAGAGTCATTCAGGAGAAAACCAAGGAGCTAACTGAAGCTGGCTGTTCTCTTGTGGTGTGCTGGGTCTGTGAAGTGGGGGGTTCTAGCTAGCTGCTGCTTAGTTGCATGCTCAGTTAAGGAATGAGTTCTGGCAGCTTGACAACTTCTGTTTTGGGCAGTGATGTGGACAAAAGGTGTTGTCTAGCAAACTGTTTCTTGCCAGCAGGATGCCTTTTGCAGAACTTGACTAAAGTGAAATCAAGAATAAGAAATGGGAATTGAGCCAAATTTATATTTATCTCTGGGGACTGAGCTCTTCTCTGGAGCAACTTGGTTAACACCTCGAAACAGATTTTTATGGAGGTGGGTATGAATGAGAGGGTTGTTCTTAACATTAGCTGCTTAATTTTCAAGACCGTCCATACTTTGAACTCCGCAGCTGTTAAATTGAAGTCTCTGTTGTGGCCTAGGGGCTTGGTGTGTTGTGGCACAAAGGTAATAAAGTAATTTTGAACTTTGTGTGCTTGTTGGAAGACAGTGTGATAGCAGAGTGCTGGCTTGCTTAGGACAGTACTCAAACCACCAGCTATTATCTGGACTGCAGGAATAATCTTGAAGGAGTTAGATTTTTCAAACAAGCCTTATGTTGATCCACAGCTCTGCTAATGGACGCGTGTCTTAAGCCACTTAATATTATGTCCTATAGTTACTCTTTGCTGATCTGCATATTGCTATTTTATGTTACTGAAAAGGACTTACTGGTATTTACTGTGCTTTTTCATAGTAAACTGCATAATTTATTGTACTTTGTGTGTCTCCTGGAATGAGTCATGCAAGCAGGTGGAGATAAGCAGCTTGTTTCACCTTATGTTACCCAAGGTAGCACTTGATTGTCCTCACATTTCCACTGCTTTTCAGTCATTTACAGGCATGACACTATTTTGACCTTTCAGAGGAGTTCAGAGGCTTCGTTTTTACAAGTGCAATGGTAAGGGAAAACCTTTTTGACTAAACTGGCATAGTCTATTCATGATTCAGTGAAGTTGCCTAGTTAGTCAGTTCTTACTACTGACATTGGCAACAAGCTATTTTTACAGTGGTTAAACAGTTTATTTTTATGTACTAATGTGAGCTGATCTCAGTATACAGCATAAACAAGGACCTGATGTTTTAAAACTGGAGCTGTTTTGTAAGGCTGAATATTAGAGACATCTCAGAATGTAGTGAGTCTGAACATCTTCATTAAATCACTCTGCTTTTAGAAAGCAAGCTCTGTGCTTTTTGATGGGGATTAATGCAGTATTTACTTGTACTTCTCTGCAAACAAGAAAAACTTGCCCTTGTTAGTGATTGCAGTAACTGCAAGAAGCCTGTGAAAGCACTGGGTCTTGCTAATCAGGACTGGTCCTCTGGTGACATGGGATATCTTCTGTGCTCTTGCTTCCACCTTGCAAGTCCACAGGCTGGCTGTTGGGCACACTTTATCACTTTTTACTCTTAGGTGCTTGTAGGGATAGACTGCTGTTAAATTGTAATGATTCTAGGCCAGCTGTTTGAATAAATGCTCATTCTAGTGGAAACTAGTGTGTATATAGAGATCTTGAATCATCTGAAATTTTTATAGGTGTTACTGCCTTTCAGGGTAACTACTATGAGAACAGTGCAAAGTTTTTTACAATAATCAAGGTGTGTTTCAGTGAAGTCTGCCTCTAGTTTGGATAGTAGTGTTAGTGACATGCACACCCTAAAGCCCTTTCACTCCAAGGATGTGATGTGGATTATAAGGACCTGGATATCTGTACAGAAGGTAGGTGATTTCTCAGCCAGCAGTCAGAGGGGTAAGTAATAATACTGACTTCAAGCTGCAGCGGTTCCTAGCTGGTTTGTGGTTGGTTTGTTATGTATTGAAGAAGCTAGTGTATTTCATTAGAAGCAAGACCTTAAAAATGTGCAAGAAATTTTCTTCAGCTTCATGTATTGATACTTGCTATATGATAAAACTTTATTTCTACATTTTATTTTCCTTTCATGATGGTACAATTCAACTGACACTTATTACAATACAAATTTGCTGGCCTGACATCATGTGGTTTTGTGCAAAAAATGCAGAAGAGGATTTATTTTGCTATTCTCTATGGAGTATTTGTCTTCTGGAGTATGCCAAGTGTGAGTAGAAGTAAGCAGAAAGTTGTAGAAAGCAATAGAAGAAAAATGTGCAAAGCCTCTGGTTTTAGTAATATGACCTTCTGGGCTCCTGTGCATTGGTGGCTCATGTCCAGCTTCTCATTTACTAGTTTGCCCCAAGACTTCTTCCAGTGGACTGCTTTCTAATGTGTCCTCTCCCAGACTATATTGGTATTGTTGGTTGCTCCTCCCTAGGTGCAGGACCCTGCACTTGCTCTTTTTGAACCTCATGAGGTTCACCTGAGGCCACCTCTCCAGCCTGTCCAATTTAAATGATATTTAAATCCACATGTGAAGGGAAAATAACTGACAAAATTACAGCTCAGGCCCTGCATTTAATTTGATTCCTGAAACAGTTTTTTTTTTCATCTGTCTACTCCCAGAGTCATCAAAAGCTGTTATCTTCAAGCTTTCCACACTACTGATCAGTTATTTCATTTACTTTGGATTTACCTTTTCTTGAGACATTTGGTAGAAGTGACTACACTAGCAAGAAGCTTGTAATCTGAATTCTTTCTTGTTTTCTGAATTTTTGGAGCTAATGAAGATAAGTTCCTTTTTTCTCCTGGTCTTTCTAGCATCAATGGCTTCATGTAGGCTAAGCCATAGCCCTTTTTTGAAATAGTTTGAAGCCTAATGTTGCTGCACACCAGTTATGAAGTCTTGAATTGATAGCAAAAGACATTGGTTGTTCCCTTCCTTCTTTTAAGTAAAAGAAGGCTTCCTTCTGGAAGAATTTTGATACGTTCCTACAAAAATTACGTTGTGGAGGTATATTTCAGTTTTAAGTAATAAAAGCATCAGGTTTTCTCTGCATATACTTTTCCTGTATTTATTGCAATGAGGAATGCCTTGTTTTCTACTGTTCAGTGTTGCAGATGGGTAGTTGTTCTTTGTTGATTAGTTATTAAAGGTGAAAGAAGGATATTCCCTTTTGACATACAAGGATGTTATTTCTTGAGTTGACAGTTAACTTGTAAAAAGAGAAATTCTCTTTACATAAGAATTCAGAATTTTGTTACTGTATCTGAGTCATCAGTAAAGACCAGGAAAAAATCCCACAAAGTTGAAAGAAATACTGCAAGTTAACTTATGCAGAATGTGCCCTAGCGTGGAAAAACACCTTTTAAAACTTCTGATCACAGCACATTTCAACATGCCTTCAAAAGTCTCAGATTAAGTGGGGGAGTCTGAAAGAAAAACAAAACAAAACACAAACTATTTTTATGCTTAGTTTGAAGTCTGAGACAACAATTTACATTCAAGTGTCGGTCTAGCTTTTTATTGTGCATAAATTACTGGACACTTCTAAATACTTCATCAGTAGAACAAGATTCTTTATTCACCTGTTTATTCTTTAGGGTGACTGGGTGGTACAGTAGCGCAGAATATTTGACACTGCTGGCCATATTCCTGGCAAGGAACAAATTGACTGCATAAGACAAAACTTCTCAGCTACACAGAACATGTTTCTACTAACAATGGTAAAAATAAAATGGGTAAACTCAGCTTTCAAAAATAACTCATTTAGTAACTCTGTGATATACTTCCATCTTAGCATAGTGTGTAGGTTCTACTTAGAATATGACAAGCTAGTTTGTAAGGAAGTGTGCTAGGTCAGTCATTACTTAAAGCAGTTCATGGTTGTCACTAGTTGTTAGAGCACAAAAGACCGTAACAGGTAAGACATTCAGTGTTCAACCTCCTTCAGTGTCTGTAAGCAATGCCCTCTGTTACTTGTGCAAAAGCATACAGCTTCCCACACCGTTCCTCCTTCCAGCTGTGTTTTTTGGGGTTAAGATTTTCTACTTGGACATGATGTACCTCTTAGTAACCCTCAGTTAATGTCTTTTCTGGTTTACTGAACATCTTTTGTGTGAATCTTAGCATCCACAGTACCCCCTACCCTTAATTTCATTGGCCTGCTGTGCAGAAGAACCAGAGCTACACTTTTTTGGTATCTGACATCAACAAGCTTGTAGATAACGCTCCTTGCATGTGAAGAACCATGCAAGATATAAGGTACAAGCAGATAACACGAAGTTAATAACAGGATTAGAGTTAAACCTGGATGAGATGAAACTTCAGTTACTCTTCCTAAAAAATTGTGATTTTTAGGATAACTTACAGGTCTGTTAGTAGTTGTTCAATAATCTTCTCAGTGTGTGGTACGATAAACTGTCGAATACTTCAATCAGTGATTTTTTTCATTCTCTCCAACTTTTATCCAGGTTCAAAGCAATAGCTGAGAAAAAAGGTTTGGCAGAAAGAGGTATCAAAGCATCAAATATTGAAATCTAGTAACAGTGATGGTTTACCCGTATTTTCTTGTGACCTGCCTACTTTATTAGCTCAGTGGTATTTGAGTTACAAGTGTTTAGATGGATAGAATTCATCTACTGGAACTATGAGCAAACTTTAATTAAATTGGAAATGGTTCAGTGGCTCATCCAGTTTCCCTTATTTTGTTGAAGCTGTTTTTAAAATGCAGTTCAAGTCTTAATGCAAACTTCAAAGGAATGTGAATCTTGAGCAATAATTTACATTAAAAGGGAATGGAAAGAAAGAACTGCTGATGGTGGTCTGTGCTTATTCCTTTAGTGTGTCTTGTTAAAGAGACTATAGCTATGTAGATAGTTTTAGGTAGTGTTCCACAGTGAAGTGAATTCTGATCGAGTCTGGATGTGTGCTTAGAGCCTTATTCTGTGTCAAAATAATACTGTGGTAATCTTGGTGCCTTAAGTCAGAGGCAGTTTGTAATGGTGATTCATGAAGATGCAGTTACTTTTTTGTTGGTTGGTCCTAGCTGAACGATGCCCCTGCCCTGGCACAGGAGTGCTCTGTGGGCTTGTCTCTCCGGAGGATCACCCTAGCATATTTCAGAGCACACCGATGTCTTGGAATTCCAAATCTAGACAAAAGGTTTGGGTGTTTCTTGCTCCATTATCTGAAACTCTTCATCGAACTTTCCATGCTTCTGAAGTTGGACTGCAGGCCAGAAGTGCTACTGATCTGCCCTGTGGCCACATTGACTTGCCTTCAGGGCACTGGAGACAGTGATTGCAGGTTTTAGGCTGTTATTAACATAATGCTGTGTCTTCTTATGCAGTGCTACTTCTGCTTTTGTGTGCTGGTCAGGGAACACATCTCCACTTGGAAATCTCAGGATGTGTGAAAAATTGTGTAGGTCCGTGAGATGAACTTGTATGACAGCCTGTGTATATAGACTTTTAATGTTGTCATGTATTTTAACAGCATTCTCCCACTAGTGTATGCTGTTCTAGGAGTGATGGAAGGCAGAATAAAGCCTAACATGCAGACTGAGCTTGACTTGGACCTGTTTACAAAGATATGAAGCTGGCTTGTTCTTACAGTACTTTAGTGCATCTTTACCATAACCTCTTGCATAGTTTGTATTTATGGCTTTAAAGAAAACCATGCTTAGTTTATTTAAAGTGGTGTTTGATGTAAAATGAATGCTTGCATGCCTGGTGGCAGAAAATGTATTAGTATTTGCTAGGAAACAGACTATTTTCAGTCAAGGACTGCCTGACATCTTTGAGTAAACCACTGAAGGCAGCGTACTTAGCTGAAGTTTAATTACAGAAAAAAGTCGACAGTCTACTAGAATTCTTTTTTTTTTTTTTCTGTAGACTTAGACATGACTTTCTGCTACTACTTACATAACTTCAGAAGTATGTTCTTCACTGTCACATATTGGTGTAAACAGCATGCATTCTTTTCATAAAACAGGCTTTAGCATTTTTTCTGTGATATTGTAGTTCTTGCCAGTTATATTCCTTCATTATTTTGAGATTAAGATCTTGTACAGAAGTTGAAATAACCTCAAATGTCATTATACTGAAATCAATGACTGTATTGTAAAAAAAGATCCTATTTCTTAAAATGCTGGCTTATCTTGAAAATTTTTGATTGCCCTCTGTGGAAGGTAAATAAGTGAGTGTGTTATTTGATACTGAGATTTTTTTATTTTTCCAGAGTATAAGTAGTCTGTGCATGTAAATTTTTGTACTAGGTCATGGAACAAGTTTTATAGCTTAGCAGCATGTATTAGTTTTCAGAGGCAGTATTAAGCAAATGTAAGTGTTCTGAAGTTTTTTTGTATTCTACTTGTGTATGTGTCAGTGTGATAATCTTGAAATTGAATGATAGTTTTTGGTTCTTTATATTCTAAGAGTTAGCATTGATACCACTCAACTAGTAGGGCAGCTTCTCTTACATTACTTTTGCCTGTTAAGAACATAAGTAGAGAAGGAGAGGTGGAATTTACAAACCTAACTCCGCTTGCTTCTTAAAATGAACCATTTTTTTTCATGGAACTCATTCAGTCATAACAAGAAGTTGAGTACCTATTGAAAAAGTTTTGAGTTCAACTGATAGTGGTATTAGCTTCAATTGGTTTTGTGGAAAAAGTGATTATCTGTTTGGTCTGCAGACTTTAAAGGAATAAGTTCTAGACAAGATGCAGGATTAGATGGGTACTTGCCTAACTCAGTCAACAATTACTTTAAAAGATAGCAGCTTGCTCACGCCCTTACACTGGGTATTGGATATCTCTGGTGGGAAACAGCAGCCAAGGACTCCCTCGTGTGGTGGGTGTGCCAAACTTTCAAAGGCAGCTTGCTGCCTTGTTAAAAAGACCAGTGTTGTGGTTCACTTTAGTAGGGAGAGCGTGTTGATATAGTGCAAGTAGTTGACTGTGGGAAGAAATGCAGCAACAGAAACTCTTGTACTGAAGTTGCCAGTTTCTCAGCACGTGCTAGTCATCTGACGGTAATGCCATTGTGTACTGAAAAAACTTGAGCAGAGAAACTTCTACAGTATTGGCTCTGGAGTTTGTCTGGCAAGACAGGCTTCTTGCAGTCATGCATGAGTCATGAGTACACAGGCTCAGTAGACAACTGGACAACAGCAGACTTCAAGAGCAGAAGATAAGTAGGTTTGATACTCACCAGAAAGTTCTGGGGTCAGACTTCATGTTTCTGCCTAAAAAATTCAGATAAGACCTAGTAAATTACAATGATGCTTTAATCAGTTATGGACTGAAACTACCATACTAATTAGCTGCTCTCTAATCATGAAGTTATGCAGAAAAGAGTGGTTTTTTTTTTTTTTTTCAGGAGAGATAAAATATTGCATGACTGTTGAAAATGCAGCACTTGAGTTCACTGTGGGTTTGTAACCTCATAGGGACTTGTCCTGTGTGACAGAGCTCTCACATTATTTCAGAAGTAGCTTTTGAAAGAACTTACTTGATACCCAAGTTAAAGCTTATACATGTCTGCCTTTTCAAGCCTTCATTTTGGGGTGTAACAGATTGTAAATGACACTTTGGCACTTTCAGGCAAACTTGTTAATAGGACTGCATAGTTCAGATGACTAAACTCTCTGACTACATAACTAACCTAGTAACATTGAGTGAAGAGCTGTTGGAGATGGTGCCTTTGGCACTTGTGTCTGAAATAGTATTTCTTTGTGTTTCTGAGATGTTTACATGCTTTAGGGCATGTTCCTCTTTGAACTGGGCGGTAGCTTGTAAGCTGAAAACGTAACAAGCGTTTCACAGCAACTCTACACTCCAGTGTCCATTATGAAATAGACTATCATCCTTTGGCCACTGTAGAAAGGAGGAGCTATGCAGAGATGTTCCTGCATATCAATTTAGTTACAGAAATTTTATCTTGTTATGAGCTCTACTCCCACTTTATTTATTTACTTAAGCTTGTTTTCCAGGTTTATGGGTATAGTAGTATTCAGAGGCTCTCTTGAACTGGGCTTTCAAGGAAGCTTTCTGATCTGAAGGCTCAGAATTCTCAACAAATTAGCATTTCTCAGTTTTTTTCAGGAGAGATTCTTTTCCATTTTCATCATCATACTTGGTGGTCAGGTGGTTTTTGGTCAGATTACAATGAAGCAAAATTCAAGTCAAACTGCTATTCCTCACTTATTTCCTCATTCCTTCTAGATGATTTTGTCATGATGGTGTTTATCACTTCAGGTGATTTCTTCTTTTACCAGGCATTTAGTTAATGTTTTATTCTGTGCTACGTTGTCTAACATTCATAGCGTCACAAGCATAAAATCTAGCAGAACATATACAGAAACAGCTTTAAACAGTGCTGTGAAATAGCCACAAGAAGCTCAACTGATCGTTTGAGAATGTAACTTCTGAAGTATTGCTCACTTCTGTAAAGGAGCAGAGTATTTCTCTTAAAGACGGTGAATGCTTTGTTCTTCCTGGTACAGGTATTAACTCACAAAAATAAGAAACTCAGTCACTCCTTCAGGATAAGCTGAAGTTATTACATATTGCAGACCTGTGAACAGTATGAAGTGGCTGATGTGCATGGACAGTCTCTTGTCCATGTTGAGATTCAGTAGGTCATAATTTTGAAGGTCTAGGAATGGCTAACCTGTATATTCAGAGTACCTAAGCACAGAGTAGACAGCACCAGAACAGCTAATGTGGAGAGGTGTCAGATCTCTCAGATAGTGTTAGTAAGTAAAAGTTGGAAAAACAAAGCGAAGGCAAGAGGCAGATGGAGCTGACTCTGTCCTAGAACAGTAGGAGACTAAGCTGGTTTTTGATACCTGTTTAAATCTGAGCATTATTTAACCTTTGGACAGCTATAGCTTTACGTTCTTCCATCAATCTGTTGTGGACTCAGAGGCAATCTACTTCAAGTGTGTACTAGACATGGAAGCAAGTGTGTGTTCTGCAGGAGATTTCTGTCTTGGTGAATGGAGTTTAGTGTAGAAGCACAGATGGAAGAGACGAGCAGTTTTCTGTCAGTGTTCACTTTAATCCTTGGCTTCACACAACCCAAATGGGTCATTACAATTATTAAATGTTCCTCTTTGCAGATATTCTGTGTGGTGGCTGATTTGGTTTAAGTGCATCTAGCCTCTTTTTGGTTTGCCTTGGTAGGAAAAAGTTTAGACATCAAAGAGGGAGGAAAAATCTGCACAGGAGAAATTTTTAATTATACTGGCCACATAGCTCTAACTTTATTTCAGTAAAAGTTGTGTGCATTAGCGAGCCTGCTCCTTCTCCATCTGAGATCCAGAACTGGGTGGGACTCCCCTCTGGCCTGTACAGCTGAAGTGGTACTAACATAGGTTTAGACTGAAGTCCTGTACATCAGTAAAGGACTTTCTCTAAGTTTTTGTAACCCAGTTGGCACTTTCCTACCCAGTGAGAAGTATACCAGCTGTCAGACATACTTTGCAGTAATTGGGATATCGGATGGCTTGTTTGAAATAGCTGCTTCTACTGCATTTTGGGAAATGCTTGTCTGGATTTTCTAAAACTCAGCCATCTGTATATGAACTGTCAAACTGCTTAAAAAAATCAATATTAACAAAAGCAGGAAAACTTAAAATTGATCCCTCCACCATGTGATTCCAGAAAACAAGTTCAATTTCTAATTATTTGTATTTGTATATGAGAGCCAAGATGCATCTTTCTTACATGCTTTTGTGAAAAAAGTGGGTTTTTTTTTGACTCTGAATTATTGATAATGTGTAACTGAACCACTGACCATCAGGCCAAATTTCAATCTCTTTAAGAAGTTCTACTTTTCCTTAAACTTCTCAAATATATAATGCCTTTGGAATGCCAAATGTGAACAAATATGAATTCCAGCTAATAGGCCAAATTAAACAAAACAAATTAGTAATTCACAATCTCATTAAGGGTAGAAGAGACTTGTGGAGTTAATACAGTCAATTCCCTCAAGCAGGTTGTCCCTGAGGTGGTCGTCCATGATCATGTCCAGTCAGACTTTGAGTATCTTCAGGAGTGGGGACTTCACAACACCTCTGGTTAGCCTTCTTCCATGTTTCACCACTGTCACAGTGAAAGCTTTTAGTTTCAAAATTGTGGAACCTGCAGAAATGTGGTCAGGCTTGTTGTGAATAAATAACTGGATTTCGTGTAGCTTCCTCGGCTAGTCTCCTAGTAGTCATCAAGCTTAATTAATAGGATGTCTCTGGAAGAACTGATAATGAATTATATCCCTTGTAGCAGCTGCCTATACTCGTGCTTCCAGAAGTCTGGGTGTCTTTATTGTGAAAACTGGATGACTTGAACAGAGGGATAGTAGAAATCATTTCTGCACACCTTTTTTGGTTCGGTTTGGAATTGAGTAGTGTATTTGGAACATCCTACATGAAATAGCTTTCTGTTTGAGATCTTAATGTCTTTTAAGGTTATAGTTTAAATGGGTTCCTTTCTAGAAGATGAATAATAAATCAAAACCCTGCATTTCTGTATTAGGAGAGAAGACTAAAATAAAAGCTGTGAACAAAAAAAAAAAACATTCCTCTTAAGTTACTGGTTTTAGGAGACACTGCTAGGAAGAGTTTTTGCAGACTGTGGGAGTGATGGAGGTGACAGGTATAGAAATTGCTCTACTTTAATAAGGAAAAAGGGACTTTTAGGATAAGGAACTTGGCTGTATCTACGTGGAGCTGTAAATTAATCCAGAAATGCTCCTGCATATAAGCGGCTTTGTGGTCACAAGCCCTAGACCTCATGGG
>NW_008609123.1:0-1311 GCF_000691845.1 Merops nubicus
CCAACCATATCCTGGGCTACACCAAAAGAAATGTGGGCAGCAGGTGATTTTGCCCCTCTAACCTGCTCTGGTGAGATCCTGCATGGGGTACTGCATCCAGCTCTGGAGTCCTCAACGCAGGAAAGACAGGAATCTGTTGGAGCAGATCCAGAGGAGGGCCACAGATAGGAACAGAGGATTGGAACACCTCTTCTATGAAGACAGGCCGAGAGATTTGAAGTTATTCAGACTGGAGAAGAGAAGGCTCTGGGAAGATGTTATTGCAGCCTTTCAGTACTTAAAAGGGGCCTCTAAGAATGAGGAGGACAGTATTTTTCGCAGCACCTATTGCGATAGGACGAGGGGTAACGGTTTTAAACTAAAAGAGGGTAGATTTGGACTAGGTATAAAGAAGGAATTTTTTGCAATGACATTGATGAAACACAGGAACAGGTTGCCCAGAGAGGCTGTAGATGCCTCACCTATTTTTAGACAAGGCCCTGTGATTATCTGGCTTTTTTAGATAGAGTTGCATTTATATTATGCAGTGCTCCAAGTCTGTCTCAGCATTTCAAATCTTTAAGATGAACTAAAAATGACATTAAAACTTTGTTTTTCACATAAATCACATCTTGCCGATTATTCCAAACTTAACTAATACACATGACTTAAGCTTAACAGTAATCTTAAAGAATTTTTTTTCTTCCTACCTTTAATATATTGGGAGAAGTTCAGTTGTAGTAAAAGACTCAAGAATATTGGACTCCCCAGAAATTTAGCCGAGTTTAAAAATTCCATATATTCGGATTCATTCCACTGATTTTTTTTGTGTGACACCTAGATTCCAAATGACCTAAAAGTTCTGTGTGCTCTATTTTGAGTCCAACCCACCTACACCGAGTTCCAAAATAAACAGTTTTCACAGTTGTTCATGTTTGAACAAGTGGAGATGATACAATACCATCTTTACTATGAAGATAGCATATGCCAAACTCAGACACTTGTTCAAACAACCTTGTAATTCACCTCTGAGGATATCCTCTCTATTAAAACATGATCCTCCAAGTGAAGAAAAAGGATACAAGTATGATCAAGGCAAAGCTACTTAGAAATTCAAACAATTGTTGACAGAGACTTTCTTTCCAAAATATTTTCCCAACTCTAATATTTGTTCATAATGAAGGCTATTGTTATTTGTTCTACTTCTTCTTCCCAGTACTCAAAGAACAATCAGAAGTTAGTGCACAGAAAGACATCACATTGTCACTAATACAGTAACATGGATGTTCTGGTCTGTACATCCCGCCCACTACTCTATGGAAGGGGTGTTTA
>NW_008609124.1:0-17289 GCF_000691845.1 Merops nubicus
TCACTTTAATTACCAACCCCTGATTCACATTGTAAACGAAGATTTCCGTGTCTTGCAATTCTTTCTCTACTGCACACCCCATCAATGGAACAGGCAGTCCTAACTGCAAAGACTATAATAGGAAGTCAATGGCAGTAATTTTTTTACTCCAAGTTGAAACTGCCTCAGGTACCATCTATGCAACAAATACACTGTAAAAATCCTATATTACTATACATCATTATATTTAAGTAGATATATGGAAGAATACATAAGAATCTGTACTTTTCATAAGCACTAACGTAGAATGTATCTTAAATATTTTTCTAGGTATCTTTAGGTAACCCTTCTTTATGTTTCAGAAAATACGAGTATAATAAAAAAATTACTAAATGTCAATTTAAAAGATTTTTTTAAAAAAGGGTATTAATGATACATTCCTGTACATTTATCAAAATACAACAAGGACATGGACACAGGTAGTTACCTAACACATGACATGTCAAAACAAAGGATGAATAGCAAATAAGGTCCAACCTCCCCCCAGCCCTGTAATGCCTGTTCATCAGGACTTAAAAACTCACTCAGGCACAGAGTTAATTCAATCATTCAGCTACCTTGTGCTGAGTAAATATGTGCTCAGCCACAAAGTACATCCCTCTACGTCACCTACACACACACCAGAGCACTCCAAGTAGAATTCCAGGAGTTGAAATAGTGACCTCCAGTGGGCATCATCCTTTTTTCCCCAATTTAAGGGAATGCTCCCCTTTAAATGCAAACACTTAAGCTACGGTTGAGATGTTCCCACGTGATGGAGCTGCATTTCACCTCCTCCCCGACTATCTTTTTTTATGTCAAAGCCACTGAATCCCTTATGACTAAAGGCCCTCTGTGCAGATGTAAAGCAGTTAACCAAAAAGTCTGCAGCCAGGGGAATCACACCATGGAAACCAAGTCTATCATCTGCACCATCTACCACAAGGTATGTTTTTTGAACTCTGAATTTCAAAGAAATAATGAGGAAAGCATAGAAAAAAACTTCCACCAAAATAAAACAGTTTGAACCGTATATACGGCTTTCATAAAGGGCAAGGGCAAGAAAGAACAGACTACATGCACCAGGCAAACACCTGCACAGGTGAGAGTAATAGCACAAAGAATTTGAATCAAAATCTGAAGAGAACCAAACAGCATCAAATGTTTGCTTTTCCACAGTAAGACTCAATGTAGTCCTTAACTAAAGAGAGAAAAACTAGATATTCCATCAAGAAACTTGAACTATTATCTCAGCTAGTACAGCCCAGCAGAAGTCACCGCCGGTTAATGAAGTTTTAAATTCTTGTTTACACCAGAGACAGGAGAAACATAGCAAACAGCTCCAGACTGGAGTAATGCAAACAACATAATCCAAGAAAAACTCTAAGCTTCTCAGCATTCTGGATTCATTCTTCCCCCATAAAGAAATCATAAATCATAAATCATGGAGCGACTCATTCTGGAGGTCATCTCTGAGCACAGGGAGGACAAGAAGGTTATCAGGACTAGTCAACATGGATTTACCAAGGGGAAATTGTGCTTGGCTAATCTGATAGCATTCTGTGATGTGGTGACTGAATGGGTAGATGCAGGGAGACCAGCTGATGTAGTCTACCTTGACCTTAGCAAGGCGTTTGATACATTTCCCCATAACACCCTCCTGAGCAAGCTAAGAAAAGATGAGCTAGAGGAAGAGGCAGTGAGATGGGTCGAGAACTGGCTGCACAACAGAGCACAACGAGTGGTGATCAACAGTGCCAAGTCCAGCTGGAGACCTGTGAAAGAAAAGATGAGCTAGAGGAAGAGGCAGTGAGATGGGTCGAGAACTGGCTGCACAACAGAGCACAACGAGTGGTGATCAACAGTGCCAAGTCCAGCTGGAGACCTGTGACTAGTAGAGTCCCCCAGAGATCAGTGCTGGGACCAGTCCTGTTCAACATCTTCATTAATGAACTGGATGATGGTATAGAGTGTCTGGTCAGCAAGTTTGCTGATGACACAGAACTGGGAGGTTTGGCTGATACCCCTGAAGGCTGTGCAGCCATTCAGCGAGATTTGGACAGACTGGAGAGCTGGGCCAAGAGGAACCTCATGAGGTTCAACAAGAATAAGTGCAGAGTCCTGCACCTGGGCAGGAGTAATAAAATGCATCAGTACAGGTTAGGAAGTGATCTGCTAGAGAGCAGCCCCATGGAGAGGGACGTTGGAGTCCTGGTGGACAACAAGTTGTCCATGGGACAGCAGTGTGCCCTTGTGGCCAGGAGGGCCAATGGTATCCTGGGGTGCATTAAGAAAAGTATGCAGCAGAACAAGGGAAATCCTCCTGCCCCTCTACTCTGCCCTGGTGAGACCTCACCTGGAGTATTGTGTCCAGTTCTGGGCTCCCCATTTCAAGAGGGACAGAGATCTACTGGACAGAGTCCAGCAGAGGCTACGAGGATGATTGGGGGACTGGAACACACCTGCCTTATGAGGAGAGGCTGAGAGACCTGGGGCCTTTTAGTCTGGAGAAGGGAAGACTTAGGGGGGATCTAATTAATGTGTACAAACACAGGAGGGCTGGGTATCAGGAAGGAAAGGGGCAACCCCTTCTCACTTATGCCCTGCGATAGGACACAGGGCAATGGACACAAGCTGGAGCACAAGAAGTTCAACCTCAACATGAGAAAGAACTTCTTCACTGTAAGGGTTACAGAGCACTGGAACAGGCTCCCAAGGGAGGTTGTGGAGTCTCCTGCCTTGGAGACTTTTAAGACCCATCTGGATGCGTTCCTGTGTGACCTGCCCTAAACTAGATGGTCCTGCTCTGGCAGGGGGGGTGGACTCAATGATCTCTGGAGGTCCCTTCCAACCCCTAACATCCTGTGATTCTGTGATAAATATGGATTTCAACCAAAGAAAACCTACTTAATGCCTCTCCCAAAGTGCAAGAACACTGACAACTGCCAGATGCTTAACTGGCAGGGCATGATCTAACCTATAATGGCTTCTTCTTGCCCCTCCAGTATTTTAAATAGTATCCTTCAAATACAGAAGATGTTTTTTGGACTTTTTCCCCCCCTAATTTGCAATACAGGCAATTTTACCAAAACAAGAAGGCATAAACATCTTTTAAGTTGTTTTGCAAAATACAATTGTATTTTGCAACACAATTTATCCATTCAGACGAACAAAAATATTTAAGAAGTCAAGTAGGTCTCAAAAAACACAGGATTTCAAAAATCCTGCCCAAAAAGCTGCTATTGAAAACACCAGAAAAAAAATGGAGAAAAGATAATAAAGTAACAAAAATTCACTTATGACAGTAATTCTAGATATGTGATTATTAAAAAATGTAAATTATAGATACATGATAACATTAAATCCAATTTCCAGGCCACGTTCAACTTCTCTGAATGTGCCAAGATAAGTACATGGAGACACCAGCCACAGGACACATGAGAATTAATAGTTGTAGATAAAAGAGTAATTTGAATTGTAGAGAGACTAATGACTGACTGGTCTTACTCAGCTGAATCCAACAAGTAATAGTTAATCTGGAAAACACTCCTCCATGTTAACACTGCTTTAGAAGTTTTGACTTAGCAAACAGCAGCTGGCTTCCTATGACAATTATTTACTATATGAAAATTACTGAATAAAGGACGCAAGTGGGAAAGTAACTGGATTTGCTGCAACTGCTAGTTCTTTGGTCACCAGATACTTGCCTATTAGGTAACAATAAAAAGTGATCTTGTAATGAAAGCTAAGGGAAAGGTACCAGAAAAATGGAATGTGGTTACTTCCATTGCTGACACAGATTTAAAAATATGGCCAAGAGTAATGACTTTAATATCTTTAGGGTTACAAGGAGGGATTCTACTGGCCACACAAAGGAAATCTGATAGGAGGGCTCTGCTGCATCAATATGCAATCAGCTCTTTGGAATTCAGAGTACTTAGAAGATAGCCAAAGCTCTTTTCCTCGGTCTGCTTGAGTCAAAAAAGAATAAATAACCAAAAACCACAGAACAGAAATTAACCGATACCATTAGCTGTAAATGCAACCTGGGTGATGATTCTCAGCTGGAAAATAATTTCTCATAAAAAAATAATATCCACCTCATTTTCCTCTTTCTTAATACAGCAGTATATCATCTAATTCCTTCATCGACAGATCTGTACTCATCAAAAAACTATGTAAGTTTCCACTGTTTGACAATTTTAATAAACAATATGGTATTTCGATAGCAATATGGATATTTTCAAAATAACAGAAGCCAAATCTCAAGGGCAGCTGACTTTCAAGCCACCAAATGAAAGTCATGACAAATTAAAGAACCCAGGTAAAGTGATCCAATACAACAAACCGTATCTTGTTAAAACTCTGTAATAAGAGCATAAAAACATGTCTGAAAAAAAAAAAATGTTAAAAATAGCTACTGATTGTGACAGAATCCCAGAAATATGAGGTTATATTATAGCCTGATGATTCCAAAGCCTACTTGCAAAGTTATGGATGTTACTAATTCGTTAAATTTAAGATGCATTACATGACAACCTTATTTTAGGTACACAATTCTTCTCAGCAGTAGCATTTGAAAAATATGAACAGCCATATGTATGGGAAATATGGAATAATGTAACTGTTCTGTAGAAAATTGTTTACAGAGAGGACTCCAACAACTGACTTTTGTCCTTCCCACAGGGAAATTCTTCATAACACATGATCATCTACAAACTGTCTGTCAATCAACAACTCTCCGTCACTTCTTACAGGAGTCATCCCCTCAGTCACAAGACTACAGAACTAACACATCATCAAAACAGGCACACTGCAAAGCTTTTACCCACCGGTTAACAGATCTGAAGATCCCTCTTGGATTGCAGGACAGACTACTGAAATATTTAACCCCCTTGCCATCACTCAGGTTTATATGGAAGTCATAGTTTCTCCTCCTGAAATGTAATTTTAGCCAGCGATTAAACCCAACATTCCATCAACGACAAATGCTTTGAAAAAGTACCACATGCTGCTTTCAGGAATTATTTCCAAGTCAGAGGTTCCTCAACTGTGGCACTTAACTGTATCAAACTGGGCTGCAGCAAAAGAAACCCTTCCCTCTGCACCTCTGTAACTTATTAATGGCAAAAGCACAAACTACTTCACACAGGCAATTACTCTCCAGCTGTAGCAGTCAGCATGAAGGAACTGGGAGGTATAACATGTAAAAACAGATGGCATTGGAATAACCATTTGGAAGGCTAAGGATCAGGAAAGGACAGATTGAGAAGTGTTTCCCTTGCTTATGGACATGCCCTGGCACCGTATAAGCAGCTGCATCGTGGGTCTCCAGCAGTAAGAGAAACCACTTCAAATAACGACAACATCTTAAGAAAGGATCAGTGCATCTGTGCATTGCTCACTGATTCCTCACGTGTAAGGTACCTAAAGGAGATGCTTGGTACATGGACAAAGGAGATCCGGTGGATACAATCCAGTAGGCTTCAGAAAGCCTGTTCTGAAACAGTCCCTGTCAAAAGCTCTTGCAGAAACTGAGCTTGGCTGTGACAAAGCACGAAGGCATTTGCACAGATAAATAACTTCCAGAGAGATATGAAACAGAAGTAGCCAGTTTTCTTTCTAAAGACAGATTGACCAACAAGCTTTACAGGGATCTCTGTTGGAGCCTCTTCTGTTTAATAGTATTTCTAAATGATCCAGAACAGTTATCATTTAGACATAGTTTGTGAAGTCACTCACAAACTCACAAACCTATTCGGGGCAATAAACAGCTGCAGATGGACCTAAGTACTGCAAGTAGAACTGGCTGACATACACTATTTAGTTCATCTACATGGTGTTCCATGAAGGATGAACAACCCTCACCTCACATACTAAGTGATCATCTCTCCTCTTGCTATCACCACAATGAGATAAACCCCACAATGTTCTTCAGAGTTCCTGCCCTAAGCTTAACACTTGGCCACTACCAAGCACCATCCCCTCGCCATCACAGTAGATTACTGTCTTTGGGGAAAAAAGAGAAGACACCACTACCTGCAGTACTGTATAAAATGAACAACGAACCCACATGTGCCAGTGATACAACACGACCCTGTCCCCATCATGCCAATTTTTCTGTCACATAAAGGGGTAGGAGTTTACAAGGTGGGTGTGGAAGCCCTTCCCGTCAAGTCATGAGCTTCAGAAAGGACCCTCTTGCTTTCTAGACTCCTAAAAAGAGGAGGCCAGGCATGGCTATATCCAGTCCAAGTCTCAGACTTGTTGATATACTTAACCACTTAGGTTGGAAAAGACCTTCAAGATCATCAAGTCCAACCAGTAGCCTAACTCTGCCAAGTCTATTGCTAAACCATGTCCCAAAACATCATATCTACACAACTTTGGGCAGCCTGTTCCAGTACTTGATAACCCTTTCAGTGAAGAAATTCTTCCTAATATCCAATCTAAACCTTCCCTGGCACAACTTGAGGACATTTCCTCTTGTCCTTGCCTATTACTTTTAAGAAGAGACCAGAACCCACAAGGTCAACAGTTTATTTTCAAAGGGTTATGTGTGTAGCCAAATATCAGTCAACTTTTGCCTGTTTCAGAGCCCTGCTAAGGGCTTTCACTGAGACAGCTCTGCAAAGCTGCGAAGATAATCAATTTATTAGGGGAACAGATGTAACAGGTTCAGAACTGCTGCTGGTAAATATATTCACTGCAAAAATGAAGCTCAAGTTAGTAATTCCCAGATAACATCCAACAAAGTCAGAGGCACAAGTCTCACTGAAGGCACCCCCCTTCTTGGGCAGGAGAGAGGTCCAGGCCCATCAACCCACTCACATAGCTGGAATTCTTGTCCTCAAAAATAGAGGATTCTAAAGACCAATTTATACCTGTTGATGAGGTAGGGCTTATGCTGACTGGCTCCTAGGAGGCTAATGGTGTTATTAGTTAAGGGGGAGAGGAGAAGGAAAGCCAATGCTTGCTACAGACTCCTCCTCTGTTTCCGCTGGCAGAACCTCTGACTATTAGGCCTTGTCTTCAGCTTTGTGGACCAAAACAAACCTCTAGCTGTAAGACCTTTGCCTCTTCCCAGCAGCCACAGTAATTGGGCCAGGTCATAAAACTTCCAAACTGCCCCACCCTAGAACCTCCAACACGTGCCGTGTCCCGGCCGGATAAGCAGCACGCTCATCCTCCCGGCCCTGCTCACCGCCAGGGCAGCCACAGGCACGCCGAGTTACCCCGCAGCCCTGCCCGCGGCTGGGACAAGGCTGGCACACTATCTGCTCTGCACTCCTGTTACACAGCAAGCCGGGGGGGTCTCCCGCAGCCAATATCCCCCTTTTTCAAAAAATGTATCCTTTGTCAAAGTAGATGGAACAGCACAAGAAAAGGTGCAAAGAAGCGAGACAAGATATACCTAGGACTGCATAAGGGCTTTTACATGATTAATTTTGAACCAAGAGAGGACTCTCCTACTAGTAAGACTTACAGCTGGAAGGGGTGGAGAGAATATAACTGATAAGCTGCATGGAAAAACTGAACAGGGAACAATTGGCTGATCATCCCTTCCAATACAAAAAGCAGAGCAGTGTCAAATGAAACAGCAGATAAGAGTTCAGGGCTTTAGTAAATAAAGTACTTTTCCACACTGCTTGCTCCTCATAGGATGCTGTGGGTGATTAAAAAAAAAATAAATATATAAATCACTCAAGTTAAAAAGCAAATAGGGCAAATTAATGGATGTGTACCACCTCAGGCTCAGCAAGTCCCTGACCCAAAAAGCACTTAATTCTCAGGAAAGCACAACGTATGCTTATCTTGCTGTGCTACCGTACTGTAAACACCTCCTACAGGTCACGGGCAAGGGCAGGACACTGAATGAGATGGGTATGTGACTGCACTGTTACCATCTCTCACACACTGCCATTATGGAATCACAGCCTGAACTTCTGTTGTCCCTTGCTATCAACTGATTTGTGACCCCATCTGAACACTATTATGGCAAAAAAAAAAGTAAAATTCACAGTTAGAAATACTGAATTAGAGTTCATGTGTGCCATTATTGCTTTCTGCTGCCCATCTAAATAACAGAGCTCTTTTCACTTTTGCTGTAGTATAATTTAAAATATATCTGCCTTTTGTAATTCCTTCTAATTCAATTTCCTGTGTCCCAGCCTCCCCATCTAGTTTCACCTGAGCTGCAATGCTTCACACATCATTTTTCTTCTCTAATAGATTATGTCAGTTACATGATAAACATAGTAAAAGAAATGTGTCACATTTTCTAGGTGAACAGTGGGAAAATCCCAACCAAGAACAGGAAAATGCTGGAGCACTGTCCAGCTCAATACACCCACACAAATATCATGCAGTACCTAGCTGCTAATTCCCCCGAAGCAATTTTTCTTGGCACCTACATAAAAACACTTTGCAGCATAATGAACTGGCTTAGGTGTATGGCTCCTTGTATACTTTCTAATTCTTCAGTCTATTTCTAAACATTATAGTAAAGCCTACAAAAATATTGACATTGCATAATATTCTATTTACAATATAAAATATCAGCTGAATAGTAAGTGATTTATTTTCATACCAGAACAGAGCCCTTTTCTTGCCCTTTTCCTCCCCACTCACCAAAGATGTACCAATGAAAATGGGAAATATTTAAATGAGGGCTGAGAAACAAAATCAGTTCAAGAGGTTTCCATGTTTAGATTGTCCCTTTTTCCTTGTACAATTCTGAATTATGTTTCTCTAAACAAAGTTGGACTTTTGAAAATTATTATTTATTTCTCATGTTTTCTCTGCCACAATAGAAAACATGTCTGCTAAAACAGATCAAATATGGTAAAACACCTGTGGTTTGCTTTATCTCAAGATGTTGGTGAAGCCAAGATTTAATTAACTTTATGGGTTAACTTTGGGGGGGAAAAAAAATCCACAACGTTTCAGCTGTGAACATGTTTTTTTTTTTAGGGTCTTTTTTAGTTGCATAATGTGACAAAAGAAATGTGACAAAAGGAGTTCTTAAACTCCTTCCACTGAAACAATCATAATTTTGTGAACTTTCAACACATCCCTGTTTACTCATCGTTTCAAAAGACATCTTCTTGGCCTCTGTGACAGCTTTTACCAGTTCTCAATTGATTAGTATTATTATCTTACCAAAATTCTGCTAGCTTGCAGTATTTCATGTGACACCATCAGGACAAGTGCTTCAGGTCAAAGTATGCCATTTAATTTTTATAACTGCTTTGTGCTACACTCGACTTGCAGTTGTTCAGGTTATGCGTTGATCATGTCCTAAGTATCTTTGACCAAACTAATTTCAGAAGGAATGGTCAAGATGATGCACAAGAGAAGCACAGCTGCAGTTGTGTTGCTCTATACCCAAATTACATAGCTCCACACCCTACCAATGTATAAGCATATGCAGCTGACAGAATTATGTTCTGTGCTACAAGTGTCTACTACGACCCCATTTTAAACTCGCTCTTCTATCACACTAGCTAAGAATTTGGTGTATATCTTTAATTTGGTTAAACACATATAACAACCTCTTCAATTTTACAGTCCTTATAAAGAATTTCACATTCAACTATTAGTTATCACTATTACAAGCTCACATGGAATATAAATCAATCCCTGAGCCTAAGACTGATTGATAATGATTAATCTTTAAGAAAATAATGCAATTACTTCAAATGGATAAATTAATTTTCTGAAGATAGAAGATGAACTTTATTTTCTTCCCTGTAATACCAAATGATAATAAAGGCTCCATGTAACATCACTTAGGAGTCACTGTATTAGGCAAGACCAAAGATGGCTCTAAATCCCGTTTTCCCTAACACAGGCTAAAAAAAGGAGGTGGAAGAAGGGTATTAGACTAGGGCAAAGATGTAGCTTTCTCCAACTTGAGCCATCTGATAATTGGGACTTTCTAAAGTACCAATTTTATTAATATTAATTTTATATATGTATTTAATAGCATTTTCTGTACTCTTTCTTCTACAAAGACACCCAAATGTTTTTGAATCGCAGTTTTTAACATCTACATCACCCCACAACTCCACACTTCACCCATGCATCATATAGAACCCATGTCTCGTTGTTTGGATTGTGTATCACATACAACTCCTGGGAATTGTATTAAAATAAAAAGGGTGAACAATCAATTTCTGTCCTTCCACTCTACAGTATTTATGGATCTGGAATCTTCCAACCATTCTTATTTTTCAAGAAGAGTGGCATACTAATTCTTTGTATTTATACAGGCCAGGCAGAGAAAGTCTACACCACAGCAATACGACTGCACGAGACAGAAACCATAACTGATCCAAGTTACCACACAGAGGAAAAGACAGCTAAGAGTCAAAATTTAGCTTTACCTTTTCATGAGGCAACCGTGTTGTGCAATCACGCCTACAGGCAGCAAAGAATTAATACTCTCCAAACCACCACGTACTTTAATCTGAGCCCCACTCAGAGCTACAAACCTTTTGCCAGCAAAAAGGAGTAGTTCTTTCAAACAGAAAATTGTGGGTTTCATAATTTAAAAGACCAAAAAAATAGTTTATGAAGAAAAATCCCTGCACATCTGTAACAAAATTAAAGGCTAGTATGATTAAATTTTTGTGGAGCTGCTTGATTAAACCTGGCAGCTCCATAGATTGCACAGTTAGACTCTGATGATATTTGACAAGGGAGCAGAACCACATGGAAACTAAAATGAAAATATTTTCAGTTGATTCTACAAATACCTAGAAGAATGTTTTCACCTTCACAGTATAGCTTCAACGTATTTAAATGATTAATTGTGGGTGAGGGCTTCAATTATTTGCCAGAAACTGAGATATACAAATTTATTTGCAAGTTCAGGCCACATGCAGCAATCACGCTTACAAATAAAACAGGCAAAAAAAAGAAAAAAAATAAAAAAAACGGGTCCACTACTTCCAAAACATTTTGCTGTTGCACAAGATGGACAATATGAAAAATTTAGGTAAAAGGACAGGACATATCCAATTACACCCTAAAAAAAAAAAACAAACAAAAAAACAACTAGCCAAATAAACCACAAGGTTTTTCCAGCAAGGGCCATTTCTTGCAGAGTACCCTGGTACACATGACACAGAACAGGGCTGTAATCCGATTGGAATTGCCAGGCTCTAATGTAATACACACACACACATACACAAAAAAGGTTATCACAAGCTGATTAAAAGCCATCCAAACATTACAATTGAAGAGCAGGGATTAAACAGAAGACATGATTTAGAACAGGTCTAAATAATTTTTGGCCTTATTAAATGGTCTTTATGAACTTTTGTGCAAAACCTTGAGGAAGAAAACTGAACTTCAGGACTGAAAGCAACTGACACTCAAGGTTTTGTAAATTCCCGAAATTACACCACAATTAACTGAAGGTATTTCAGGCGGGCCGGGGAGCAGTGGCAGTTGCTAGGCAGCATCTGCTCCTGCCGGAGATGCTTCTTTCTTTGTGCAGTACAGAACCACAGCCAGGAATACTGCCACCAATGGATTATTACAAGGCAGCTTACTGCCATCACATGGCATCTGCAAAGTGCTCAAAGTGCTGCCTAGCAACACCGCCTCTTTCTACTGAGTCATACCAGCTCTATGAAAATATTCATGTAAAAAAAGAAACAGATGCCTGAGAAGAAAGGTGATCGTTCACTAGCAAAGCGAGTTATTGCTAGCATCCTTCCCCTACCCTCCAAGATAAAAATAGAGATTAGGCTCAAAAATCATGAGCCGTTTAAAATAGTTTTGCACATCCTGGTGGCATGAGGTAGAACTGAAGAAACAAACCCATGGCCCACAGCACCGTCCACTACCCTAGCTGTATTAAGGAACTGATTTCCAGCTTCTAGCTTTGCAGGCGTTTATCCTAGTTACCTCCTTCCCATGAATCTGTTCCCTCAGATACCAGTTCATTCAACTTCCGTTGTGGCAGTACACAAGTCCCTCACCCATACAGCACTCCCTCGATGTGGGAAGTAAATGCAGCAGTTTCTTTTTCTGCCTTTCAAGCAGAGAAGAGGAGTGAAACCCTGACCATGCCACACTTTGCACAGAGGCGTGCGGGGGAGCCGTTCTGCACTGCTGCGCTCCCCAAGCTACAGATGTGAGCCAGAAATGGCTACACTTTACTGCTGAGCACTAGGAGACAAAACAAAAACAGTAAGTTTTGAATATCCTGCAGGATGGAGATGGCAGCACCCCTCCAGGCAACCTCCTCCAGCACTTCACCATATGCACTGTGGAAGTCAGTGTCTCTTACTGTCATTTACCACCACTGCTCCTCCTTTCATTGTGCAACTCTGAAAAGCGCCCAGCTCTGTCTTCTCCACAGCTTCCTAAAAAGCAGCTAACCACAAACTGTATCCCTTATCTTCTTCTTCCACAGGTTGTAACACCCCAGATCTCGCAGACCCTCCTCCTGCACTGTGCGCTCCAGCTTCCATCTAAACATCTCTCAAGCTCACCCCTTTTGTACTGTGAGATACAGGGCTCTAGGTGCAGTCCCAAGAGGGATTCCCCAAAGGAGGACATGACTACTTCCACCAGCATCCATCCCAGTTGCAGCCTGGTGTGTGGCTAGCTACAAGAGAGCACCACTGATTCACGTTCACATGGGCAGAAACACAGGTGCCATCCCACAGCACTCTACATCTTAGCCCATTGCACACTGACTGCATCGTAAGGCTTCTAGTCCTCTTGTCTAACTGCTAAATAGGTTCACAACATGCTAACGTTACCTTGGCGTTTATGGTCACTTTGCATATTTCCTAGGAGGAGGAGCAAGGGAAGAAAAGGGTACACTTATAAAAGTGTATTTATCAGTATACCAGCTCCTGCATTTTAGTTGAAAACTCCTATACTTTAGTCAATTCTCTCTGCCACACAAGAACTTTTTGTGGGCATTTGACAACAGCTTAAAGGGCTGCCAATAAAACCTTTAACCCACACACAAGAACTTTCAACTTTTTGGTAAACTGCTTGCTACTGAAATACAAAAACAAATGAAATATCTGTGTGACATAATTGAAGATGCTTCTGTTTCTCATAAGACAATTTTTACCTCTTCTAGTCTAGACTTGAGCAAACATAGAACATTTAATGCTCTCAACATCTGAAACACTGGGAAAATCTTTTCTCTTATTGCATCCTCCACTCAGGTTGAAATAATTATCTTTTTTTCCCCTTCATGATTAAAAGAAAAATACTGCCTTGTACCAGGAACCTGAAATGCAGTTGCTGCAGAATTGAAAACACAAGACCAGATGTTGCCACTTAGGGCCTTGCTGTGATGAAGAAAGTTAGAGAGCGAAGCCCATTTTCTACCTCCTCTTCAAGAGACTGGAGCAGTTCTTCTATGAAGACAGGCTGAGGGAGCTGGGGCTGTTCAGCATGGAGAAGAGAAGGCCCCGGAGGGACTTTATAGTGACGTTCCAGTACCTGAAGGAGCCTATGTGAAGGTGGGGGAAGGTCTACTCAAAGGGGTTTGTAATGACAGGCCAAGGAGCAATGGTTTTAAACTAGGAAAGGATAGATTTAGACTCAATATTAGAAAAAATTCTTTTAATATAAGAGTAACTCATCACTGATATGGGCTGCCCAGAGAGGTAGTGGAGGCCCCAACCCTGGACTCATTCAAGGTCAAGCTTGATAGGACCCTGGGCTACCTGACCTAGGTAGAGATGTCCCTGCTTGTGTAGGGAGGTTGGACCAGATGACCTCTAGAGGTCCCTTCCAGCCTAAAACAGTCTATGATTCAAAAACCCTTGGACCACAGAGATAGTCAAATACCCAGGAAAACAAACCAAACACTGCAGCAGGGCAACTCGCCGTTCCGATCAGCTCCACGTGCTCGGCAGGCTGAAGGAGAGCAGGAAGGGGGCAGGAGGGAGAGCCGCAGAGGCCCAGGCGTGGCGGAGCGCCGAGGGAGCGCTCCCAACGGCGGCGGCACGAGCTGTTCACCGCAGGGGCCCAAGCACCTTGGCGCGCAGAGCCAGCCCTTTTGTGCCCCTTCTGTGCCCGGGGCCGGCTCTGCCCACGGCACAAGCCGCCGGTGGCGAGCAACCAGTCAGTACAACCTTTCCACAGAGGCACAGCCGCAGAGAGGATTCCCCGAGTCGCTCTCTTCACGCGAGGCTGGGCGGGCAGGTAGCACGCAGCTCCATTTTGTACCGCGTGTAATAGCAGATGTCAGGGCAAAATTATCTCACAGAAACCTTGATCCTGCTTCGCTAAATGCAGTGAAGCTAGACTGCTGCCTGTTTGGTTTATCAAAAATTGAGCTGCCAATCATTCAGCACGTGAGAAAGAGAAAAAACACAGAGACACCAAAGTTCAAAGCACAGTTTTCAATAACCTTCTTTTAGAAGAATTCACCTATTTTTTTTTTATTATTTATCCCACACTGGCTGATATTTCTCACTTGTGCCTACGCCCTCTGTCTATGTATATAATATAGCCGTACATAATATTAAATAAATGAGAATGTGTGTCTAGGTGAAGTGGGCAACTTGATGCAGACACCTCTCTCCATAAGCATCTTTTTCTACAAAAGAAGAGATGGGTGAAATAGAAACATCTCTTCCTATCCTACCAGATCCAGTAATGCCAACAATAAAAGCATTTAGTGCATAAGCTTCATTACAGAGTAGCATCTACCCAAATCTTTATCTTTGTTCCAGAAAGTAAGCGCTATCAGCTTACCTCTGAAGGCAGAATGCCCTGTTTTTGTTAGCTGGCACCACTGGTCAGAAGCTTCTCTTAAGGCTTAATATCCAGAAAGACTCAAGAGGAGAAAATGAAGTCAAATGCTGAAGTGGGACAAGAGGGAAGTATTATCCCTGCAATAAGTAATCGCCTCACAGCTACACTAGAAAGCACTCAAAGTCTGCTCAAACCCACCGTTACAAGTCTTCTTAATACTTTCAGTAAGTTTTGACTAAAGATACATTGTTTAAACAGAAAAATTATGTCTAAAAGGAAGGAACTGTAGATAAAAAAAACTTAAGGGATGCTTTCATGATCTCAGAAGAGATCACAAAGTTAATTTTTGACAAGCAAAGAGCTGAATAGAGGTTTGATTCTAGTACCAGTCACTTGAATGAGATTTCCTTTCTTTGTCTTGAGGTTCCGCAAGCACACAGATTTTGAAACAGAATAAAAAGAGTAAAATGTAGTGTTAATTAATCCTGATTCATAACTTTAAAAACATCAGTGGAAAGACTGGTCAACTGCAACTGGTTTTGAACCAAGATCCTTGGTTCTTTTGAACCAAGATCCTTTGCATGCTTCCTTTAGCCTCTTCCGTATCACAGCTGAGAAAAGTGCACTAAATAAACTTAATTCACTATACAAATTGAAAAAAAAAAAAAAAGTCTTTAAAGTAGTAGAAAAGGTTGCATCAGGCTCTTTAACAGCTGAACAACCTTTCAAAGACTTTCCATTCTTTGGTCAGTGTTTCCACATCCACATCTGAAGAGTTCCCATTTGTCACGAACACATCTCTGAAGTGTGTACAGCCACCGATAACACTAGTTGTTGGAGGCTACCAGGCATTTACAGCTCTTCTGCAGAAGACACATGTCCCAAATAACTGTTCAAAACATACATCAGAAACACCTGTGTATCTACATGTCGTTGTGCATATGAAGACAGAACTCTTCCTCATTCCCAATTATGTCCCTTTTCTGTGGACTTTTAAATGCCACCAAGGATGTGGTAGAGAAATTCCTAGCTCCCCAGTCCTGGTACTAGTTCTTAAAAGTTCCCCTGAAGTTTATACCAGACTCTCTCTTTTAATGTACAGAATTACTGAAAAGAAAGGCTTTGCAAGATTGTGAGACAAGTCCAATTGAGCCATGCCATTAACTGTAAATTAAGAAAGTCCTTCAGAAGGATTGGTGAAAATACCAACCTTCCTCTCCTCCTCCTACATAGAGCTGCAAACCATGGCCTGAACCATCACTCCATACTCACACTACCCACTTCCTATGCCCTATATTGTTCAAAAGATAAACTACTTGAATTCTTCCTCATTAATTTCACTCTGAAGCATCTCCCTTCTTGTCCTACAAGCTTGGCAATGAATATAAACCCAAAACATACAAATTAGAAGCATCAAAGTATCACAAATTTTGCAAGAACTAGAAGCGCTCAATCACATATCCTGTTTTCAATTGCAATTAGTAACAACTGCATTAAAAAAGAAAGCAAAATAACCTGTCCCTTGAATAAACATGGAAATTCTAGTTTCTTACCAACAGGTACGCACACTCCCTCCATTTCGCTGAATGCAGAACCATCAGAGTTTTGAGCTTCTGCTATCCCCAGTCCTGTTCCTGAGCGCTCCTGCCTACAAAGCACCATCAAGTTCATTCCCATGCTCATGGTTACAGCCTCCCCTTCACATTCTCCAGCAAGCAAAGAAGTTCTATTAGGAATAATCCTTATAGAACGTTATTACCCACTCTTTTCAGCTGGCCAGTAACTGCCTAGTTGTACTTCTATCCAGAATATGACTAGTTAAATTCTCTCCTCCCCACCCAGCCACAAATTTTAATTAAATTTGCAGGAAATTTAAGTCTGAGACTGCAAACTCTCATCCCAAAATGTCGCTCATTACTGGATGAGGTATTGCTGGATGAGGACAGAAAGCCTGAACACTTAGAGAATTCCACCCTTAGGAAATCAGTCTAAATATAAAATGCATTCTGCACTGTAGATAAGGTCAGAGGGGAACCACTTTTGCCCAAACCCTACTGGCAAGCACCCAAAGCACCATAACATGGCATAACAATGAATAAATGGAGAAAATTCTCTCAAAACCACCAAAGCATCAAATTTAAAACCCACATTGCAATACTACCACTTCTTACTCTAATATCACACCTACATTCCCATACAAACCACACGATAAAACTGCTAAGCATACACGTCTGACTGCTCGCCTTTGCAAACAACTTGAAAAAACATTTCTTAACTTCATTCCTCCTGTATTTAGAAAGTTTTGGCTAATTTCTGCTGTAAATGTATTTATTGGCAACTGGTATTTAGATTAAAATCAAACTAGTAACATTTTACAGGTTAGTTTGCATGCAGCTCTGCAGACCAGGTATTCACAGGAGTAACCACAACATCTTTTGGCTAGTCTTTTCTAGGATAAATGAGCCAAAATATATTAGTCTCTTCCCACAAAACAGTATTTAATTTCCAAGTTACCTCAGCAACAGC
>NW_008609124.1:17320-21567 GCF_000691845.1 Merops nubicus
CAGATTTACACTGGACTGAAACTCAAACTGCCCACTACATTCAATGACAACTCACTAAACTTTCCTATCTAGATCGAGAGTCTCCAGTCAGGTGCATCTTGGGAGTTGCTCTTTTCCAGAGACATTTCAAGGTGTGATTCATTTCGCCTTCAGTCAAATAACACATATACATTTCCTTTATGAGCCCTGACTAACAAATTCTTAAACCCTAAGGGTAAAAAAGGCCCTTAGGTACAAAACATTGAATAGAACTAAAAATTACTCCAATCCCAGATCAAGTAGTTTTCCTGACTAACGAGCAAGTCCCCACGTATCTCCATCACCTCCCAAAAACACCTTGCACGTAAGGTTCAGGAGTACAGCCCGCCATACAGCTTTGGTTCCAAGACAAATCACTGAAGAATATCCTCAGTCACCTCCCTCCTGCTGCCAGAAAATTACAGTTTCTGGTAATAAGGTAAAGAAAGAGAAGGTGACACAACGTGCATCCTGTAACACTGAACCCTGTTGCAATGACTGATATTGCTCCCCATGTTACTGAAGATGGACTTTGGCCTTGGGGGAAGAACTTTTCTTTGCTCTCTCTCTAAAACTTTTCATTTTAAAACTGCAAGAAACTGCTTCAGTGACAGAGACCACAGCTCAAAGCGCTCCTTCATATCGCAGCTGCCTTCTATGCAAACAGGTAAGACGACAACAGTACGTCAGGAGACTTAGGGAGGGAAGGTAGGCCTTTGTTAAGCTCTGCAGTCCTGTTTTTCCAAACACGAATATAAATTGGGAAATGTACAACCAAGGTTTAGGAATGGGGAGGCCAAAAAATAAAGATCCTGATCAAAAAGCAGGTGGTGCAGTACAAAACTGCGACCAGGACATTATGATGTCCCTCCTTTTCTCAGTGGGAACGAGGGAAATACTAGTTACGTGTATCTGTGCTCATGAATTTACTTTCTATTGTTACCAATTAAGTGGTGAAAACGAAGATAAAATTCACTTTAAATAAAACGACATATTTTAACACTAATTCGTTGAATAAACTGAGAACATGTACTTACGCAGGCAGGTTTTCCTTCTCTATGATTTAACACTTACATATTTAATGTCATCAGCCATGCAAAGTACAGGATCAACTACATTAGGAGAAAAACTAAAAAAAATTCCTTTCTTGAACAGCACCTAAATGTGCTCCTTGCACAAAAATAAGGCCCCAGAAACCAACAGCCTAGTGAAATACATAATCGGCTCTCACATGTTTGCCAAATTTCAATTAATTTTTGAAATTATTTACTAAAGAGTTCTCTCTGCTTAGCTTTTTCTTTTAATTCATTATTATTTAATACTTGCTTTGGAAGACTAATGTAACGAATCAGATCTTTTTAATAAATATTTTCTTAGAGACAGAGACTGCTTTAAAAATACTAAAGCACTAGAGGGCTAGAGAGCTAGTTATCTTCAATAATCAGTTTAGAAATCTCACTAACTCTTCTCACAAGTGGTCTTAAGCATCCATGGAAGAACCGTCTGGCATTCAACAGTGAGTCTTAAGTTTTAAAAGTGTGTTTAGGACTAAAAGCACTGAATGGAAGCATTTCTAAATAGAACAGAAAGGAATTACTCACAAGAGCTACCAGGTAGTAGATACAGCAGCTGAGAAATACAATCAAGGAAGAACTTCAGCGTTGTTAGGGGAGTCTTTAACTGAATTATTTATTTAGAAATAGCCTGAGCAATCTTCTAATATCTTTGTTGCAGAAGTACACCATGACTTGTATGAGAATTAGACAAGACAATAGCCTTCCCCAACTATAAGCACTGAAAATTTCTTTAATTAAAACAGGCAAAGAGAACTTCAGAACTGCCAAAACGCCAGAGACTTTCACTCAGTAAATTTAACATGTTCTCTCGCAGCCAAGAGTCTGTGTAGCAGTAAAGGGGTGCCAGTAAAGGGGTGCCAGTAAAGGGGTGCCAGCAAGCATGTATAAAATGTCTTTGTCTTAAGCTCTTTGAAAACTGATGCAGAATATAAAGCCCTTCTATACCCACATGTTGAGAGAGGGAACATGGTGTCTTTTGGAAGGAATCGTTCCTATAAATCATCATCTCTGAGCCAACTACCTAGATAAGATGAAACAGATCACAATTTACTTTCAACAAAGAGAACAGCATCAGAATTAACTACTTTATATGATACTTTCAATTTCCTTGATACACATGAAGAGGTACATACAGGGCCTGGATGCCCAGACATACCTTTCTATCTCACCACAAAGCTCCTTGTGGTATCCCAATTCCAGAAATAACTTTTTTCCCACCCAGCTTACACTGATAAGGACATAAAGTCTCTTGCTTTAATCCAAAGGCACATCAAAGACTTTTCATAGTTTAATACAAACATGGAGAAAACACACAGGGTCTTTTGAGATAGTCTAGATGTCAAAATAAAAACAAGCCTACTAAAGCCTGAGACATAACCTCACACCAGCAACTTATGCCAAAAAAATTATTTTTGTACATATTATTTTATTTGTGAAATCAGGATAACTTACACTAGTAATTTTTTTTTTCTAGTGCACCTCCCAACAGTAAAACCTTAGGTCTACACTTTATACAGACTAGTTTCTCCAAAATTCACAAAAATGACCACTTCAGCAAGCAATGACAGACTGACTTCCAAAAAACTAGTCCTCCCCCCACTTTATAGTAACTAAAATCCAGATATAAGCAGCATTTTTCACCTATTCTCCCTTTCTGGAGGACTATCAACCAATTCATTTATAGGAAAAGTAATTAAAGCCACCCAAGAAGAAAAAAAAAAAAAAAAATGTCTAGAGATCACCAAAATTCTTAAGACTTAGCCATGATCTCAGACCTACCTACATGTGCATTGTCTGAAAAAAAAAAAAATAAAATTCAATGTCACAGGAATATTCTTAAGACTGCAGAATATTCATTGAAATAATGTTTGCTTTCATTCACTAATTTCTCTTCCAGATGCCTCTTCTAGACTTGTTTACAACCTGAACGGACCTCTCCTATCTTCTTCTCCCATAAGCCTGTGTAAAAATAAAATTAGTTCACCTACTTTTCCATTAAGGTAGCATACATGTTTTCTTATCTGAGAACACAGGCCAAAAATAAACAAACACAAAACTGAACATCAAACCCTGCAACATGGCAAAGAAAAATGACTACGTAAACAGAACAAAGGAAACCAACAAGATGTGGAAAATTAATAATTTTTTTCTGAAGCACACATTACAATGACAGCAGCAAGTGTAACGCTAGGCCAGGAGCAGTGGTCTTTCACCAGCAGTTAAGGTATGAGGAAAGCTGGATATTTTGTATTCTCTGAACACCCAGCTGAGACATAACAAATCTGAACTTTATATACTCCCAGTGACCGACAAACGCAGCAATAATACTGTAAGCAACGACTTTCTTGTGCTATTTTACACCACTTGTGTGTATTGCCCTACACTTACTGGTTCTCATCTAACGCACCGTATTTTTTTTTTTAAAAACAAAAATGAATTCCTTACTTCTTTTATTCATCATATAAGTATGTAGAGCATACCAATCAAAATATTTGTTGCACAAGATGAAAAACGAACAACAAAAAGCTTTTGTCTGTTCACCACCTGCTCAAAATGTGTTGTAAATATTATTGGCATTAAGGCTTTTAATTGCTCACAAACCAACTGTCCAAACCTTAACACCTTAACAGTACAGATCAACAGATCTTTGTAGCAAGTTTATTTATATTCTTAACATACTTGCAGAAAAATGATCATTACTACACACTGTGGAGCTTAAAAATCAACATGGACAATTGATAAATATAAATTTAATGAAGCATTTAGGTAGGTAACCAGAGCAAACACTTTTTTTGTCATTGTGTACTCACTTTGTTGACTACTTAAACAAGCCAACAGTTTAGAAGAAAGGTAAATTAAAATAAGCAAAAGTGAAGTTAAAGTCTGCGGCTTCCTTTGATTTCGTTAGGCGCTATGACTTTGCTGTTATCAGAGATTACCGTACGGTAAAACAAACAAAACGACAAAGCTACCAATGACGATCCCATTCGAGCAAACGCAATTCGAGACGAGCGTAAAATCCGATTTCCCACGAAGAACGCGGAATAAAACTACTCAGCGTTAGCAGGAGCACGCGGGTCGTTTTTAATGAGCGCAATGCACCACGAGCACTGTAGCCCGGGGTGGGCAGCGGCTGGAGCGCCGGCGGTGCAG
>NW_008609125.1:0-707 GCF_000691845.1 Merops nubicus
TATCGATGACATTTTGATTCAGGGGACCAATGAGGCTGAACTACAACAAATGCGTGAAGTGATCCTACTGCATATGAGGCAGAAAGGTTGGGAGATCAATCCTACTAAGAGCAAATAGCCATCTCAAACTGTTAAATTTCTGGGGATCCGTTGGAACTGTGGTCACCGAGAAATTTTACCCAAGGCTCGACAAAAGATTCTCGACTTTGCCACACTGCAAAACAAGAAGGAGGCGCAGAGATTTATTGGCCTATTCGGTTTCTGAAGACAACATACTCCCCATTTAGGCCCCCATTATATAGAGTAACCCGCAAAAAGTACGAATTTGAATGGGAAAATGTGCAGCAGGCTGCCTTTGAATTGGGAAAAGATGCTATACAAAGAGCTTTAGACTTATGGCCCATGCAGGACGGTGCAGTAGAACTAAACGTATCTGTCAATGGGTCATATGCTAATTGGAGCCTCTGGCAGAAACAAGGAAAAAGAAAAGTCCCCTTAGGATTTTGGGGAAGGAAGTTGCCAGAGGCAGGGCATAATTACACACCCTTTGAAAAACAACTGTTAGCCTGCTATTGGGCCTTGGTGGAAACTGAACAACTCACAATAGGCCATGAAGGAGCCCTGCACCCCAAAATCCCTATTATGCAATGGGTTAAGTGATCCTCAAAGACCCACCGAACAGGGCATGCCCAGGAATCCAGCATTAT
>NW_008609126.1:0-4617 GCF_000691845.1 Merops nubicus
TTCCAACCCCTATGATTCTATGAAAAACATTGATTAACAACAGTATGTAAAGGTTTGAAGTGTCTGCTACTACAGTTTAAAAATAAAAGAGCTCCAACATTTTACCTGCAATTGTTCCTCTAAAATAGCTGTTGCACTTTCCCCACTGCTTTCATCAACAATGACAACCATGTGCGTTAGGGAGTTCACCTTCACCTGTTCTGCCTCTAGGTCACTCTGCAGGCTCTGGAAGAACAAATTAGAGGTTACCAACGTTGAATACACTTCCTAATCTGCTATTTTGGCCACAGTGACTAAGACAGCTTCTGTGGCTAAGCACTTCAGATTCAATAGTTAAGCACGGATTTTACCACTGGGAATCACTACACAGTTCAAATAAATGTAAGCAAAAGCCTGCTAGAAATGAACTCAAAACCATTCTGTTAAAATGTTGGAAAACATGAAGGAGTGTTTTAAGCTGCATGTACCTTACTTGACTAGGAGAATCGTATAACAACTGCATTGACTTTCTACCTGTTTACTGTTACAGGTAAGAGAATTTAGGCGTTTCTGTAAAAAGCTATTACTATTAAGAAGCAAGTATCATAGGGCATGCCAAACAGGGCAAAATAATTCAGAGCATTCATCTTTTAAGAGCTGACAATATAATTTTCATAAGTATCAACAGTGCTGTAATTGATCATAACGTTCAAAGACAGCAGTCAAAAACTGCAGAGAGCATGCAGTTCCAATTAGTTTGATATAATCTGTAGATTTAAATATTCATACAGCTTCTGGAAGAACAGATTCCATCGTTAAAGCCTACCTCCAAAATATCTCTGCAAGATCAATACGCCTTTACAGTACTGTAAATATCACTTTTCATCCCAGAATATCCTTAGCCACTCTGTGAATAACACACCTCAAACTCCCCAGACATTGAAGACAGAGGAAAGAATGCAAATGTGGACATGAAATTACACAGACTGAAAATACTCCACAGTTCTTGCCCTGTGAGATGTGCTCCATGCTGGGGAGAAAGGTCAAACTTCATCACGGAGTACAAAACCCAAGGCTGCAACCATGACAAATACCCAAAGGCCATCTTTTGCCTCAAAAAAAAACCAAAACAAAACACTGCAGGCTAGAAAGGCTGGATTCCCATCCAGAAACTTAACTGAGAGACAAACCACTTCCAAAACATTGTCCACATCAGAGAACAGTCTATGCACCCACTTAGGATGCAGGAACTGTAAGCAGTGACTTCGGAGGCCCTTCCTGACATTTTTAACTCCCATTTTAATTTTAATCTGCAGGTCTCAAGCATGCCTTAGCAATGCCTGCCAGTCACTAAAGGCAAGGCTGTCCACATAACATTTTATACTGTCCCTCACACCTGCCATTTACCTGGAAAGGCTTCATTTCCTGCACAGTGAGGGGAACACAGTTTCCCCTACAGGTTTGGCTTCCTGCACAAAGCAAAGATAATAGTTTCTGCTACAGTCATCAGTGCTCAAGTGTTCAGTTAAGAAACCACTTCCAGAAACTTCTAATTCTTTTCTACCTCATCACCCTTTTACAAACACCAAATGCATCCCCTCAGCATAGAGCCATATATGACTTCTTGACACAAGCAAGTTTCTTAGCTAAGGAACACACCAGCAAACAGGTCTCTCAAATTTTTCTCACATACATATTACATAACAGACAAAAAGGTTTACTTTATGCTCTTCCAGCTGTTTTTGAAGGGACTCCAAATCTTCTGCTAAGAACTGAGATTCCATCTTCTGAATGCGATCTTCTGTGACTGTCAGCCAGTCAGACAGCTGCTGCAGCTGCTGCTTCTGGAGCTCCATCAGCATGTCGTGCAGGCTGCAGGGGGAAGCACAGGCAGAGCTATCTCAGAAACAAGTTTTCCCAAGGAAAGAAACTAAGTTCTAGTTCCTACAGGAAAGAAGCAAGGCCATTCATAAACCAGTTAGCTATCATTAAACAAAATTTTCACCATTAAGCTAAGGAACACAGTTAAGTATCCTTGTTTCAACAAAAAAGCTTGCAAATTATGCAATTTACATCAGGGATTGTTTCTTGCTGCTAAGAGCTGCAACAAAATGCTGTTTCTTGCTCAATGTGCAGCTCTTAGCTTGATAACCCACAGGTGGGAAAAAATTCTTTTGGGTGCTTTTTACTTGTGTAAACACATGTGACTATCCACATCTGGTGTATGCTTTATTGAGGAACTTTAGTACTGAAACAATATTAAAAACACATTATGTAACTACTGCTTGTAGATACCATGTAATAGTCTGGCACCTTTACGTAACAGAACAGTCACAAAATACTTCTATATAAATAAAAAAAATCCCCAGTTATATTAATTTCTTTTGTTTCACCTTGGAAAGCATGAAGAAGGTGGATTTTATGTCACAAACTGAAGAGCTACAAACAGATGCAGACCAACTCCTCTGAGATGCAGCAAGCACCAGAGGTCCCCCCTGCAGCTCCTGGGAGCTCCTGTGCAGCAGAACTCACCGGGACTGCCTGTCCATGCTCTCCACCCTGAGCTCCTCCCAGCGCGAGTTCAGCAGCAGCATTTGCTCCTGGATCTCAAACTCCTCTTCAGGTGACAGATTTCCCTGAGCCACCAGCTGGTTTCCAGCCTGCAGAACACTGCCCACGCTGCTCTGGTGTGCAGTCAGCTCCATCATAAAACCCTGGAAATGGTACAGGCAGACATCACTAATGTGCAAGCTCCTACAGGAGTGGATGAATTGGCAGTTGTCCTACTAAACTGTCACGTTTGACATAGTGCTGAAGAATGAGCCAGCACCAAACACACAAGCACGGCAAACCTATTCCTCTCTGTGACAGATGATTCTCCATGTGCTGCCTGGAGCAAGTAAAACAGAGCTAATTAGGGAAAAAAAGCTGAGCAGCTCAAAGCAAAAGCTGTTTGCAAGAAGGACGTCTCTGAACAAATGAAAAAAAAAAAAACATGCAGAAACTTACCTATAGACAACAGAACATAAAAAAGAGCCAAAATGTATTGTAAGAAAGCAACTAGAACCCTATGAGTTAACAACATTAAAAATTCAAATATTTACTCTAGAACACCTCTTCTATGGTTCACAGCTTTAAAACTATAACACAATGAAAAAAATGCTTCATACCATATAGAATTGAATTTAAAAATCAATAAGCTGACACAGGAGAAAACTAAAACATCTAGCAGGACACTTGAAACTTCTAGTAACATTAGAACATTTGTTGAGACTTGAAACAGAACCCAAACAAAATAACTTGGAAACAACAGTAATTCAGAAGAAACAACACATGTTTCTGAAATAAACTGTGCTAATCATGACAGGGAGAGCACTGAATTAAATTGACATGATTATCAATTTCAGCATTGCCCTCATTTAACAGCAAGTGACATAAGGCTGACCAGGCTTTTTAATAGCTGGCAGCAGAGAAGCACGAATCAGCCTGGATCAGACTGTCTTTGTATTATAGCCACAAGTGAGCCAGCCACCACAAGCTGATTTTTTTTTTTTAAAAAAAAAAAAGGCAATAAATTTTCACAGCATGTTCCACTAAGTTCTCCTGAAAAGATCTATTTCACCTTCAAGAAGCTATTATTTGTCCTACAAAAAGTAAACAAAAGAAGAAATACACCACCATCACATTCAGCTAGAGGTGCTTTTCATTTAGAAGCAGCAAGACAGAAGAAATAGAATAGCAGGTTTTAGATAAGTCTAGGAAATGGAAGTTTTGCAGCTCCCATATGCAGAAAAACAACAAAATTATTTTCAAGAGACGCTTACTTCATGGGTAGAAAATTGCTCTTTGACTTCTTCAACATCACCGGATATTTCCTCTTGTTCCCGAAACGCATCCTCAGCTGACAGCAACCACGTAAGAACTTCTTCCAGAGCAACCTGGTAGCTATCCAAGTCCATATCCACCTCTGTCACTGTGCTGGGAGTCTCTGCTCTGGAACTGCTCTGCTCTTCTTCAAGTGCTACTGCCTAAGCAGCCAAGAGAAAAGTGATGTCTTAGAAGTGCACAGAAGATGCCTTCCCAAATGACATAAAACACAGAACACCGAGGATCCCTTCTCAGCCTTCACATAATGTTAAAAGTAATCATGGGTATGTTTTGATGAGAAGGGCCATAGTCATTAGTAATTAACTTTTATTTTCAAACAAAGAACCCAGACAGAAAAGACAACTTAATTCTTGCTAATTTAACAGTGAATCTCACACCCAAACAAAAACCCATCACTACCACAAGTCCTGCAACAAACTCAGTTAAAGATTCTGGGCCACCCTCTCCAGCTTGCCAAAACAAGTGAGAAAGAAGAAGGATGCGTAACACAGGTGGAATCTTATACCTCTACACACAGGATTTCATACATGAATCAGAAAAGAAGAAAAAGGAAGACAGAAAGACTGAAGTCCATTCACAGAGAAGATGCTATGATTTTTTTCATATTTTCCCAGTTGTGTTGCCCAAGATAGAAGGCATGTTCCAGAGGTAACTGACAAGCCTGATGATCAGCTAAAATTACAACTCAAGAAAAGCCAGGCAAACTTTGATGACAAACACCTGCTGCATGTTGAACTCTCCATCCTCACA
>NW_008609126.1:4648-22785 GCF_000691845.1 Merops nubicus
TCTCCTTGGAAGGGTCTCCACCTCCCGGATGTCTTCCATAGTGACTTCCTTAGGAAGGACCTCAAACAAAGAGGTTAAATACATAATAATAGACTTTTTGTCTGGAAGCTGTACAGCAACATCTGCAAAAAAAGATAAAATATGGGAGAAAGTAAATGAAGAAGCTGCTTTTCTAAATCATTACTTAGAAGACAGTTAAAACTTTACATATAGTATAAATCATGGGTTCTCCTGGTAAGCATCCTGTAGCAAGCTTTAAGAGGCCAAGTTTGACCTAAGTTGAAAGCAGTATGAAAGAGGGAAAAAAAAAACCAAACAAAGTAAAAAAATTTGTTTTCTTCATTTGGAAGTGAATTTACATTAAAAGGCATTATTTTTTTTTAAGTAAGGGGCCAAACCTGAAATTACTAAGGAATAAACTATTTGGCAAAAATTATTCTGGAGCATCTCCCAAGCAGAAATTTCAGTTCAGGGACAGTATCACACAAACATTTCTGTTGAGGCTTTATCCCCACTCCCAGCATTGGCCAGTTCATTTTTTTTTTTTTATTTTTTATTTTTTTTTTTTTACAACAAAACAGCAATATATGAAGTTTGAGAGTTTGTCTTACAGAATGAATCTTTGGATTTTCAAAGAAGAGTGACAGCCATCTGTGTTTCCTGGTAAACCTTCCTACACAGTAAGTTCCCATAGCACTGGCAGCTAATGCTACTCAGTGTGTATACAAATACCAAAATATATGAGCTCTTAAGCTATCCCATTCTGCATAATGCTCTACTACATCTGAAAAGCACAGATTCTTGCAGTAAAAATCCCACCTGAAATAAAACAAAGACAAGGCACCGACTTCATTTTCTGTATACTGTCTCTGAATGGTAAGTCAGTTTGAACTTTAACATTCAAGAAGCTGGAGTATACACATGCACAGACACACCCTTAATCCCGTAAGTTACATTATTTTAAACCCAAATGTAAGGACTTGAAACAAAACATCACTGGACAAAACGTTTGGCATTTGTATTCATAGTAAATGTCAATAGAAGAAATTCCTTTCAAGAGAGCCCATGAAAAGCTTCTAGTCAAGTAAAATAACTATATCCCACCTTCAGGATCCAGCAGTTTCTCAATTCCCAAGTGGTTCTTGGCTATGCTGAAAGCATGCTCCAGTCTTTCAACTGGGGACATCTTTATGACTTTATCCCAGCTGAAAAGCTCAGGTCTAAAAGTAAAGACACAACAGGAAAGAAAGTAGTAAATTTTATCTGAAGAAAAAATTCCATACCTTGCAGAATATAAAGTTATGGATTGGAAGGTAGCTACCTAAGTAATATAAACACATACAGTCATACAAAATACAAACAGAAGTGCATATAAAAAAAATGCATAAATAAAACTGTTTTTAACTAGTAAGAATCTAGCAATCATAAATCATTTAACTGACTGCATGTCCACTGCAACATCCACCTTCTATGTATTCTATACATACACATATTGACTGCAAAAGGAGATTAAATAATAGTAACAATAAATAAACTCTGCATTTAAAAATTTATTCCAGAACCAGTTTTCTCCAAATGTTTCTCTCACAGCACTGGTGTTACTAAATGCTTCCTGCATCAGGCTCTGCTGGATATCAAGAACCACTCCATTTCTGGAGAGCCCCATTCCCAGCTTGTGATGTGGCTCAGTGACCACCCCAAACCATCACAGCCAGGAGCAGCAGCTGTTTCCACCCCTGCTCACTCACTCTCCTGAGGGCCATTTTCTCCCCACTGGGAAAAAAAAAAACAACAAAACAGCACACCCACCCAATCCAAAAAACACACACCCCACCACAAGGTCTCATGAGAGTCATGATACAAATCAGACCAAGAAGCTGATCAATCTACAGTGCCAGCAGCCTTCATCTCACATTAGTGTCAACCAAACCACATCTCCAGTCCAGCTGTGCACCCAAAATGTATCAGCAGGTATCAAGGGGAAAGAGCAGAGCACAAAACAGAGAGCAGGGTCAGCAGGCAGGGCCCTCTCCTAGCGGTACCTACACCAACAGGGCACGATCAGCCCAGTGCTGCAGCAGCACAGCTGTAACACTACAGAGCCATAAAAATACTTCCTATTTCCCCATAATAATTCTTAATAAAACACTGCCATTCTATGCTTTATAGAAATGGGGAAGGAAGAGATGGGCTTGCCTTTAATTCTTTTAATAATTAATTGGGTTGTAAATTGACCCAAGGTTATCCTTTTAACACCTGTCAAGTTACTTTGTGGAAGAGGCAGGAAGGCCATAAGCCAGCAGGATCTGAGAAGCAACAACCCAGAGGAAGGTGGTGTGAGCAGGGAACAGAGATATGCAAAGATCCTGAGAGAAGCTAGTGGAATAGCATATCTCTGTGCAAGAGGCAACAAGTATAACCACAGATTCGTATAAAGATTTAGTAGAAACTCTTGCTTTGAAAAATACTTTGCATTAAGTATATTGGATATGTACTACCAGCACATTGCTGTGACAACACAAATCTTAATAAAACGCAATCTAGATATTTACCTATGAGCAAGAAACTTGTACCAAAAAGCAGCATTCAAAGAGTGACTAAGCTAATATTACAAAATTAAAGACAAGCACAGTAAAATAATAAAATTATAAAGTAATAGGACATGTAACATTTACTGCAAGTGTTACAAAGTTACTAGATATTATAGCCAAGAGGTAAAGCTGATAACAATAGTTGATAGATACATAAAGAGAAAAACAATCATGATCCACAAAAATTCTCATAAATTAAGTGTCATATTAAGCAAAATTAAAAAAAGCAATATCAAAAATGCCCCTTAGGCAGGGAAGCACTACTGTCTGGTGAAGATAAACAGTTTTGTTGTTCTACCACTTCTGCAACCTGCCCCAATTATCTTGTTTCTAGCAGGTGCCTTTTAAAACTTTCCAAGTCAACCTAAATTTAAATCCAGCACAAGATTTCTCAGAAGCATGGGGAAAATGCTGCTCCCCTGGCTAAAGGATTGATGCCCAGGAACAGTAAAGCTGAATTCTGACATGCTGGCAGATGCCAGGAAGAAGGAATAAAAGGCTCAGAGATCATCAGAGTCAGGTAACTGAGAAATTTCAGGAAGCCAAAGGAAAGCAGTTTCTCAGTTAAAGTTTTCAGCAGGGGCTTTTTCTGCTGACCAGTGCTCTGAGAAGGGCAGAGCTCACAGACTTCAGACTATGTGCAAAGCCCAAGCACATCTTCACAACACGTAGGGACAACAAACAGCCTGAAGCCAGTTTTGCTACTTCTCCCCTCCTGCTTCCCTCAGGTCACCTAAGTATCACTTGTGTCTAAAGATAGCACTCTCTCTGTCACAAAGCTTCACACGTTCAGCAGCAGAGCTGTGCCACTATAGGCAATTATGCCAGAATGGAAACCACCAGTACAGCTCTCATCCTCCAGAGAAAGGACTTGATAATACTGCTAAAGAACTTCAGAGAGACCTTTGCTAGCGTTGCTCTGCCTCTGCAGAGCAGTCCTTTCAAACTTTCAGGAGCCCTCAGTGTGGTTGAGGTGCTCCTCATATATCCATGCAGCCTGAACACAGGTCTAGCTCTGCTCTGCAAGGTGTGTCAGGGCAGACCCGTCCTGAAGCCAGTGAGCCCATGACAGAGCCTGTTCTTTCAGTCAGCACAGGCCAAATCAGCACTTGAGAGCAGAGAAGAGCAGGCTCAAAGTGAACATAGGCTCTTGCAAACACTTTGTATCTTCTGGGTATAAATTTTCTGGGTGTCTGTAAAGCATTTGCCATGCCAGATACCTAACGGCCAGGAGGTATGTTTAAATTCTAGAAATTATCATACTGTTTTCATGTTAAAATGGTTATTTATGGTTAAGAATAGTCAGCCCTTGCAAAGAAATTAACTGATTTCATTTAAGGTATACTGGGTTAGAATGGATTGCCCAGAAGTAGACTCAAAGAAAAACTAAAATAAATAGTCTGCAAATTTTGTAGGAATCTGTAATAATTTCCTTAAACTATCGAAGAGTTATCAAAAAAATAAGAAAGAACAAAAAAGACCTGTGCAAAGAAGCTTTAACATCATTCCTTAAAGGAACAAACTAATGAATACTCTACAGATACCTGAAGTATTCTATTACCCTTTGATTCTTTTCTCCTGAAAGAACTACACACATTGTTTTTCAAGGAAGATATATTCAAAAACTAAAAAAAAAAAACAAACCCAAAGAGTCTGTCTGTCTTATTCCTTTGTTTAGAAGCTTCTCTAGCTTCCTACTGAAATGACATGGATAACTGACTGAAGAAGTGTTTCCCTTAGAGGGGGGGAGAGGGCAGGAGGAAGGAAGCAGAGATGAAGGAGGTGGACACACAGTCCCCTGCAGAGACCTGCTCAGCATATTTGCTGTATAATGCATACTAAGTGGGATGTAAATCCACTTCAATTGGGAAGCATGCATGCATGTGCAGGAACTGAGAGAGTTACTCTGCTGCCTTTGCAAGCCTCTGGCAGGATCCCTCTGCTGTTACTGTTACCACAACAGAAAAAAAAACCAACTAAACAAACAAACAATCAAAGAATGAATAATTGAAACAGGCTAGAAGCTGTCAAATGCTCAAGCATGAAGACATTGGAAAAAAGCTGCTTACTTCACCAGGTCTAAGACAAGCTGTCTGCTACTTACTTGTGTCTGTGGATGACAGCATTAAATGCGAGTCCATCTGCCCAGCTTGTGGTGAAGTTCAGAACGTTGACCTGACTGTAAGGTCTCGTGGACTGCCGAACCCAGCTCAGCAAAATCTTCTCACTGTTGGTCTGCTGCAAATCTGACATGATGTTCTTCATGACATCCTTCACCTGCAAGACAGCAGCAACTACACCTTACAGACCAATCCTCCACTCTTCCTGCGTACGAAAACCTTTGAACCAAGCTATTTTCACAAATCATGAAAGGACCACTCCCATGAAAAGCTGTGAATCAAGCTCTAACTCCTCACATGAAACTTGGCAATAGGAACCTTCAGGCAATCTTTGCACTCTACTGATCACAAGAACCAGCAATGCTTCATGTAATGACGACACATTAGCCTTACGTTATGACCCTCCTCCTCTCCTCAGTGCTGCCTACACTAAGCATGGGGTATAATATTTCTCACTGCCTTTGCTGTGGTTCCAGCAGCAAGCAAACCCCAAAAATACAGTTTGCAGAAGCTTTTTGCAAGGAGGGTATCTGCTCAACCAAAGTAGTTTGCTGTTTGGATACTATGCAAAAATGATCTGCCAAAGTCCCTTCGAGTGAATTCAAGGATCCTCCCAGTTACCTGGATAAACCAGGAGCAATTCCATCCATGAAACTGAGAAAGAAACCTACAGAGAAGCACATAAGATGCAAGCCCAACACAGCTACCTAGGTAAAAAAACCACCACCTGCTAACAGAGGTGCATAAAAGCCATGAAGAAGGAATACTGCTACACCGTTTCAGCCTGAAAAGCCTCCCTGCAGTTAATACCAGCAGGAACTAAACTGAGAGGCTGAGTACAAACAAGCACATATGAGAATACGTCTCACAGGAGGCAGCCAATAGACAGAGATCAGAAACCAAACACTGGCCTGCCTTTATTTACCAGCCCAAAATAGAAGCAGTATTTTCCACCACCAAAACCCGGGACAGGTTTGTGGGAATCCCAGCAGATCAATGCGCATGATTCCTGGAAAGCAAGAGATCCTGCAGCAGCCTCTCACCTGCCAATGCAAGATAATGCTCCACAGAAGCCCCAGCGTCAGCTTGTGGTTCCCATCAACGATGTCAGTGCCTCCAATATTCACCAGCTCCACCTGGACAGGTCAGATCAACTCTGTATTAAACACTGTTATCACAGCTTCAAGTCACAACTCCACCCCATATGTCCAGCCACATACTATCAAATGCTCTGAAATAAAAATGTAGTCAGAGAGAACCAGAGATGACAGAATTCTGTCTATCTGAATTTGTCATGACAGCTGCTTAAGCAATGTGACAAAAGATGGCACCAAAGACACTCCACTGGAAAAGTTTTATTCTCTGCTTTAATATACAGATGCATACCAGCAGTCAAAGCTGACCAATGGAAACACAAAGGACCTGATATTAAAAAAAAAAGTTAGGCACTCTTGCTCCTAGACACACTCAGAGATTTTACAGAACCATGAAAACTCTGTAATTAAGAATAGATTGGTCCTTAGCATGAACCACCATCCAAATGGGACAAGTTTCTACAAGGAGACCAAAGCCCCACAAGAAAAACACAATTTTCCAGTTTCCTGTATGGATAAGACCCCCTAGACTCAGAGACACTTTAACTGAGATGATTAAAAAGATAAAAACAGAGAGACACAAAGAGATTACTTTAGTAAACGAGATGGCAGGAGAGACTACCCACTCCTGCATCAAGTATTCAGCCCTCAGCAGAAGCAAAATTAGAGCACACTCCTCAGTGTTACTTTACAGTCTGAACTGAATTGGGGCATCAGGCCTCCATTCAGTCACTGCAGAGAAAGTGACACGACCTGAACCACCCTTGGGAGGGAACCAAGAGCAGCATGCTGCATTCCTCACCAGCACGCCCAGGGAAATCAAGGTAGGAAGGACCCATGGCAGATGAGGCAGGTCACTCCCCGGCTGTATGTTCACACAGCAGCTGATGCAACACACTCCCACACAGGGCAGATAGTGGGGCTTCATTTGTGTAAATAACCTGAGCCCGGGGCATCCTCCTGCCCCCAGGGGCAAGTGCCTTGGTGCATTTCACCTCAACAGTGAAGCTTTTGTCTACCTTCCTCACCCCTGCTCCTTTGTGAAGGACCATCCCTGTCCTTCTTTGTAAAGAACAAAGTAGTGTTCTTCACAGTGCCTACCAGAAACACCTCTCAGCTTACACTAACCTCCAAAAACTGTATCTGGGCATTGCTTGGGATGGGAACTAATCATAGAGACAAAACATGCACCAGGGAGCTGACTAGCAATTAAACAAAATGGACAATAACAGAACAACAACTGAGCTCATGCTCTGGCTCTCAGAGGATGTAGCCTAGAATGACAGAATAGACAAGAACATACAGTTTTGTTTTAGAGGATATTGCTGACATATAAGAATATAGTGGTATTCCATAAATATTTTTCCTCTTATCACACAGTCACGAATAGCTTCAGTTCTGCATAATGAACCTGTAACCTCACTGCTTTCAGATATCATCTTGAAAAATCTATTGTGAGATTAACCTGGAACCACAAATTACACTTCAAAGTACTAAGGAGGCTTGTGGATTTGTGGATTGTTCTCTTCCATTTTTTACAGCAGCTGGAACAGGACCTTACTGCAATACTCTTTGCAAACAGCAGACATATACTTCAATAAAATTTAAATGAAACAGGCAAAAACAACTGAAAAGAATCACCAGTGCAGATCGTTAAACAACTCAGTGGAAAACATTCCAGAACACATGGAGCAGAAAGCAACACTAAAGGTCAAAGGCACAAAATTAAATTGCCATTGCAAGAGTCTTTTTCACCTGTTATAGAAGAGAAACACTCCTGAGAATGGGTAACCAAAAAAAAAACTTCTCTTTTTTTAATTGCCCACCAATACTAATACTACTAATAATAGTGCATTCCTCTTGCTATCTACACCACATATATAAGAAAATAGTCCACATGTTCATTTTTTGTGTTTTAATGATTCTGAAGTAAACCAGTGGTCTGCAAGACATAGCCAGAAATTCACTAGGATGGTGAGTGGACTACTATGACTAAAAGATAATCAATAAAAGAAAGCTGATGCTACACAGTCAGTACTACTGACATTATAGTACTGATATTTGCTATATGGAATGATTTCCAGTGGATCAGGGTTTTTTAATTCTTTTTTTTTAAAATTAAAAAACTTGAAATTCATTACATAAAATAATACTACTCAGAGGGACAAGATTCACAGGATCACTTGAACACCTATACCCTAGGCTTGTCTGATCCTTGAAATATATTTAAATGCTTTTATAAATTATTTCACAAGTTATGAATATTATAGAGCCCACAAAGTCTCAGGCAATGGAAGGCAACTGCTATGCAATGAATGGCCTTTCCCTTTACCTTAACATGCTCACACACACACACTCTAATGTAGTTAAGCAGTAGGTATAAATCATGTACATGACCTTAACAACCTTCAGCTAACTAACACCATCTGTTTACTTCTAGAAATCCAGCTCTTGACAGCTTAAGGAAGAATTATTGTAATATACTATTATTTAATTTATTACCTTCATAAAATAATTTCAAGCTGGAAAGACTCATTACTTACCCTTAGAACAAAAATTATTTAGTATTTACTGTCCATCAAAGAAGAAAAAACAACCAACCTACCACTAACTTGGGCTGCTTCCTAGAAATATGACACTAGTCCACCAACACGGAAGGGGAAAATTGCAATATTATACATCATGTTTGTATCACTCTTCAATCACCAGTTCACATAAATGAGTGAGTGCCTTTTTGCATTAGATGTATTTTATTGCTGGAAGGTTCTCAGTAAGTTATTTTAGTGTCCTGACACTCACAAATAGAAATTCTAACTGTAGACACATATGCTTATCAGGAATTGTTCTGCAGGGGGAAAATAAAATTGCTTTACTACAGCACTACTGGCTTCCAGGCAGTAAAAATATAAAACCAAAATAAACCAAACAATTATTCTCATTTTTCTTGAGGAAGGATTAGGGTTGGTTTGTTTGTTTGTTCTTCTTATGAGTTATCAAAGCTCCAAATTAGGAACAGTCAGCATAGATCTGACACAGAGCTGACAGATGTCAAGAGAAAGATCCTCCTGGATTTTGAGAGCCAGATATGAAAAACACACAGATGCCAAACCTTACATTTTTGCACAAGCTACATCTTCACTGGAAATTAACTCTTTGTCCTGCCAGGTTCATGAGCTAGGCATATGAGTTTTAAATCAGCTCTGTTTGTGTAGCTGAACTCTTCAACAAGACATGGTTTAGTTAATGCCATTATTAAGTCAGCACTTTAAGGTTTCACAAGACTTCCAGACAGCAAAATTCTACATCAGGTATGGAAAACTGAGAACAGTTTCCCCATCTCACTGAATTCTCATTTAGCTACCAAACAAATCTTTACTCTCTGCATTTTGAACTCTTTTACACACAGGAATAAAGAATCTATCAAAAAGTTGTGGAAAAACATGCTCACGTTGTTCTGATGCAAGACTTGCAGTACTCTGTTGACATTATTTAAGGCATGTACTCGTGTGGAACCTCGTTCTTTAGGCTGAAAAGAAAAAGTTACAATCTGTTCACATCAAAATTAGCTTGACAGATAAAGCAAAATAAATTATCGAACAAACAAAAGAACATTTGTCTTACTTTTCTCCAGATTTCTTTATAAATTGAAAGAAAAGCCAAACAAGCATCTACAACAATTTCAAAATAAACATCACAATGGAAACCGGTCAGAACCATATTCCTCAATTCGAGGCACAGGACAAGCCTTTAAAATGAGTTTCAATTCATCTTCAATAAGTCCACAATTTTTATTCCCAGCATCTGCAGAATAAACTGGCAACACAACAACAAAGTGGGAGTTCCTGGGGAAAATCTGAGGGTTTTGAGTGTTTGCCAAAGCAGTTGAAATTTTTTGGCTCCCAAGAGGGAACAAGCAGCAATTTGTTTTTCTGGCACTGAAAGCCTGCTAAATCTTTGCATACTGGGAAGAAGTTATAATTCCTGACTTCCCTTCCTTTTAATATCAGGGTGGGGGTGGGGGGAACACCACACTGCAACTCATGACAATACCTGCCACTCAATTTGCTTTTAATCACTACAATTTAACTCCTGTGGCAGAATATGATCATACTGCAAGAGCTGTAGCGAGCTTGAACACGGAACACAGTAACCAACAAAATTCAAAACACAAAAAAACAAACCACACTTAAATACTTCCACACTTAAATACTTCAAAGTCAATATGTTCCAAAACAGACCACAAATCTTTAAAAGTACTGGTGAAAGGCATCTGTTTAATTAAAATTTAAATGTGAAATTACAAATGGCTGAAAGTTCCCCATAAGGTCAGTTATCAACTCTGGAGATTTATAATAAACAGTGAAATCAGGAATTTATTCCCAAGGGATGGCATAGGTTTCACTATGCCTCATGTATCTTTCTGAAGAGGCATCTATGTTAGTAGGGGAAGAGTTTTCAGCCCCCCTACACTTTTCCAAACATGACCCAAGTAGTTTTTAGCCCTTTCCTCTCAGTATATCATAAAGGATTTTTCAATGGAGATGCAGGTTTTTGTATTGCCTACTAGCTCTTATCATATTTGGGTTTTTCCCCCCTTTGTAAAGGATCTTTTACCAGCTTATTTGCAAAAGTGCAGAGGCAGCCAGCTAAAGGCTGCTTTTCCAAATCATCCAGAAGCAGACCTTTAAAACATCTCCACTAATGATACACACTGTATTAACCCTCAAGAAAGGGTTACACGGCTAACATCAGCCTGACCCTACATCCCATAACTGGAGTTCATGGGAATTTCACAGGAACTGCAGAGAGTAAGTACATATTATATGCAAAATAGGTTTCTAAATAAATTAAAATCAAAAATCACATACCACAGTTTGGGTTTTGTGTTTTGTTTATTTGAGACTTTTTTTTCAATAAATGGGAATATGACTCATACAAATTTATCTTACCAAAGGCTTCCCTGTCAAACCCTCCAAAAGGTCCAAAAGCTTCCTTCCATCTTTCAGATCTGTGAACATGTCCTTAACTGGGGGCTTCCCACTCTGCAAAAAAAAAAAAAAAAATGAAAGCTGTAATAAAAATAGTGTTTAAGTAAAACCTCCTTGAAGAACACACTTTTTATCTTTGACTTGATTCTTATTTAGTACTAAACATAGTACACAGGAGTGAGGGGACTGTGACAGTGACCAGAAAAGCATCCTTCCCTTCTTTGGCATTTTTTTTTTCCACTCCCCATTTCTATGGCTCTGTGCATCAGTAGCCTAGTACCAAGAAATCAGATAAAGCACACCCTGGCCCATGTTAGGGTAGATGTGTTAACACAAAGATGACAAAGAACAAAACTTGGCAAGTTTCACGAGTCATTTGAGAAAGAATGTTTGGTCTGGCTGCATCTAAAGGAGGAAGCAACGGGGCCTTTTCAGAAAGAAACTTGGGACAAATTCTCTCAGATGTAAAAACAAGAAAAAGCTAAAAGGACTTGGAATTGAGCCCTGTGTAAGGAGCTGCCACTCTTCTACATGGATTAGTCGATCAAAAGGTGTAATATATATATTTAAACAAATTAATCGTTTTGTCTACCCTGGGGAAAGGAAAAAAAAAAAAAAAAAAAGAGGTAAAATGTGAAACTAAGTTCTACTCTAAATCACACGTTTCTAATATTCATTTTCTTTGGGAGTGGAGGGACCCTGTACAAGAATGGTGGTACATGACAGTAGAACTTTGTTAACCTTCTCCACACTCCCTCCTCCACACTTATTAGAAAAATAATTACTCTCATTTCTTCTTAGACCCTAAATGTAGGAAAGTGCTACAGGGCAGGGAGAGAAGACACAGGCAGCCAACAGCTAAATAAGTGCATTTGCTCTGTAATATTAATCTGCTAACTGCCAGGAGATCAATTAAGCTACTGCTTTCACTGTCCCTTTGAAGCACCAATTTAAGAAGAAAAATATTTTCTAAAAAGTACATAAAACTAATATTCCCTTTTTCTACCACCTTGGCTTTTTAACATTGCTCTTCAGGAAGAAGGCTGTCAAAGTCCCATCTTATGTGACATGAATTAACTGACACAGATCTCCCCTACTTTCACATACCTCCTCCTGCCCTGACAGCTGCTAGTAATTGCTAAATACTGGCCAACAAAACAGAAAGAGAGGGATATTCTGAAAGAAAAAATTCAGTATTGAGGGCTGTACTGCCCACATTTTCTGGCAAATATCTGCTTTTCTCAGAAATTCAAAAGGGTTTTTCTCAGATGTCCACTTTAATTAGATTTGATACTACTAAAACTATTCACAAGAAAACAGCCTTGATTAGCTGCAGAGCCATATTTTAATCTCCTGTACAGAAATGTACCTAAATGTAACTCATACTATCAAGCAGCTAAACTAACAGCAGCAGGAGTGATCATGTAACCAAGGTCACTTCTCAGCCTCCACAGATGCTAGCCACAGCACCCAATATTGAATTAGCTGTGCAATGAATTTTTCTGTCATTTTTTTTCCTACAATTACTTTCACAAGTCATGCTTAAAAAAAATGTGCATATACACATGTTGACACCTACTTAGGTAAAGCATGTAGAAAGCTACATAACTGTCAGAGCAGTATCAAGTAGGAATATTCTACCTTTATATGCTGGCACTTCCAGAGCCCAGCTAGATGCTAGCACAGTAATAGACAAGGCTTTTCTCCTAGTACATGCACTTTTTTCCACAGGTGACTCAGCAATGTCACGAGACCTTGTATGTTGGAACAGAATAACAGAAAAATCTAAGAGTAGATGCAGGGAAGCCTCTTGGGCAGCTTATGGTGTGTAACGGGAGATGATCCACAGTGCAATTACCCTAGATGCCAATAAAATTTGGTTTAAATTTGGTTTGCATCACCACACAGAAGATACTAAAAGCACACTGGTAAGGGCATGAGGAAATTGTCCATGTGTTCAGAAGAGCAGACAGAAGGAGCTAACAGAGGTCTCACTGGATGCAGTATGACTCCAACTCTTGTTGGCTTTCTGGGCCAAGCCTGTAAGCACACATCGCTGTATCACGCCCAGTTTTTCAGCCATCAGTATCCCTGAGTGCTTCTCCAGAGGGCTGCTCTGAATCCATTCATCCCCTAGTCTGTACCAATATTGGGGATTACCCTAACAAGTGCAGGACCTTGCAGTTTGGCCTTGCTGAATTTCATGAGGTTCTCACAAGTGCACTCCTCAAGCCTGTCAAGGTCTTTCTCAGTGGGGTCACGTCCCTCTTGTAAATGAATTGCAATGCTTAGTTTGGTGTCTGTCATCTGCAGACTTGCTGAGGGCACATTCAAAACCCACTGCACGTCACTGATAAAGACATTGAACGCTCTGGATCACAATACCCTGAGGGGCACCACTTGTTATCTCCATCTGGACACTAAGCAGTTGACTGCAACTTTTTGGGTTCAGCCATCCTGTCAATCCTTTATCCATCTAACAGTCCACTCATCAAAACCCTGTCTCTCTAGTATAGTGACAACGACGTTGTGGGAAATAGTGTCAAAGGCCTTACAGAAATGATGCACACTTTTATGACACAGACCAAACACCAAAATTGAGAATGCTATTGCTATAAATCCTCAATAAATTTGTCCCCTTAGGTCCAGAAGTTTAAAGAAAAAAGGTATTTAGATCTGCTGAAAAAGCAGAAAGATGGCTCCTCTAATACAGTGCAACAAGGGTGTCAAAAGCATAGAGCCTTCTTTCTTCATTTCCCATCCCCTCAGTTCCTGCACATGAAAACAAGGTGAACGACTTCCTGCTTTCAGTCACAATTTCATCAGGTCATGGTAGATTCCAGCCCTACGCAATGTACCCTTCTGTGGTTGTGGAAATAATTCAGATTCGTTTTCTCAGAACAGTTTTTCCATTTCACTGGCTACCCGAGCACCACGTCTTGCTGTCAGCTTAAAGAGTCAGCAGAAGAGTATTAAATTATTTCTGCAATCTAAGCTACGCCTTCCTGGTTTATTAAAGTATCCACTAACCTCAAAACAGAGATACAGGAACGACGTGTATTGACTGAGGTTCAGCAAAACACTCTCCATGGGAAGGAAGCAGTTCTGCGGGTGCAGGGTGACTGAAGTTGGCTAAGAAAGGCCTGCAGCATCCACCTCGCCAAGCCCACCGCCACCTCCGCTGCAGCACACTTGTCAGGAAGGCTGGAAACCTGCTCCTCCAGCTTCCCACTCCCACCTAAGGGACATGCAGACACAGGCAGGCACCTGGTGGCAGCTACCATCAGGGCACAGAGCCAGCCCACAGCACTGCACTCACAAGGGGAGCAGAAACTGTGCACACTCTGCACCCTCCTCTGCTCACTCTGCCTCCTCCCACCCATGCACTTTGCTCACATCTGGACACACATTTCCACGTGGGATCCGCCACCTGAGCCACTTGGTCTGCAGCCACAACAGGGTGGTGCAGAGGGCCCTGGGACCAGTTGTATGCTGGGCAGACTGGTGTGCTGCAGTAAGAGCAAGGACTCTGGGCAAGTGCAGAAGTCCTCTCCCACCCTACAGGGAAAGGCACAGGGCTGTGCAGATTGCTTCCCCTGCTATCCCTGCCCACACCCATACCACTCACACCTGACCTCCAGAGAGCAATCTGGCCTTCTGGAAAATAAAACAGTCTGTATCCACAGATATATGCACACAAATAATTATACATATCTGCAGTATATAAAAATTACAGGTATTTCTTTCTCTCTCCCCACAGAGTCCTGCCTGGTATGCAGCATGTTAAGCCAATCTACATTCCTCCTTTTCAGAACTGACAATATTTTACTCACTTTCTATACACTACACAAGTACAAAGCAGTTCAGCCTGTGCCAGCATCCCTTGCAGAGAAGCAGTCCATCGCCGAGCATAACGGATCAAGAAATTTGAACTATTTGCCTTATAAAAATGACAGTGACAAACCACACTGAGCCCTTCAGCAAGGGCAAATGGCTACTGCCAGTTGTGTTCTTAAGCAGCAGCCCACATTATGCTAAGCACTGTACAAACATGAGGCAGATAATGGGTCCTTTCTCAAAGACAAAATAGGGTCTAGTTTATACTACAAAGATAGTATGAAGGACAGACAGGGACATACTTCGCACCAGAACTGTGCCAGTTCAGGGTGGAAAACATTCACATCCCCCTCACTGAACACTTATCAGATAACAGAAGGTAGTTTTTCTCAGCTTTGCTTATGTATGCTGAAACAGCAAAAAAAAAAAAAAAGCCACTAGCAGAAACCTCTTTCCTTCAGCCTGCCCAAGAAGGCTTTGCCTGCAGAGCTGCACACACAGAGTTGATATAGTAGAGACAAGGGCTTGATAAGACAGCCAAAAGAACATAATTAACTGACTTAACTTCTAAAGAGGACCATGTTGGTTCCCCAGTGCTTTCAGCTGGCACTGACATAAGGAAAGGAGCTGATTCACTTCAACAGGGCTGGTGCAAGGGAAAAAAGGAGGAGGGAAGAGGAAAGGGAAAGGAAGATCGAGCAAGAGAAAGGCAAGTAGAGAAATAAAAGCTGAAGACAGTACATAAACTGGGGCTAGGCCTGCTTGGGCACACAAACTCTCTGTGGTGACATTTGCTATCCACCATGGGGCTTATGCACAATGATCACAACTAGATCAAATCCACCATGATACATTCATTCCAACAAACATTTTGGTGTCAGCCTTTGTATTAACATGAGTAAGAGAGGAGAGAGACAAAAGGACTCCACAACAGCAGTTATCCTCCTTTTCTATGGATTCATCTCCCTTAGGGCATCAGCAGTTTCTGAATGGTTTTTGAGCTGGAGACCAGCTGCTCACTGTACATGGCAAGACCAGTCACCATGGGCATCAGCTTTGCATGTTTCAGCGAGACACTGGCACGGTTTGGGAAGGGGAGCCCATGCACAGGGACCTCCTCTCAGCAGCAGCAGTCCTCACATGCCCGTTGGCTGTCTTTCAGCCCCTCTACCTGGATCAGGTTTTAAGAGGGTGACTCACACTTCCTTATGTGCATCTAGAATTACTTGCAAATAAGGGTCATCCAGGCCAGCCAATATGACTTTGCAGAAACCATCCTTTCTCTTTGCCAGAATGCATTCCCAGGAAATAGAGAAAGATATAAACTAAAAACAGACCAGATTTTTTGAGTCGTCCAATGCCACTGACAGTAGAAAGACCAGCCATCAACATATACAGTTTGTTCTACTGCAGCCACGCAGCTGGAAGGCAGCAATCTTCCCTGAATAAATTTTACAGTAGAATATTCTTGACTGTCCCTTTGTTACTAGTGGGGAACTGTACCAAACACAGCCAAGCTATAGAGAATTAAATGGAGTCACAAATTCACAGTAAGACAGTGCCTCACTTTTTTTTTTAAACAGAAGATAATTTTTTATCATTTTATCATAGCTATGTACTTTGCATATTGTTCTCAAACATGACGTTATATGCAAAGCTAGCCATTAAAGAAGTTTTAATGTGTATCTAGTTGTTTAACTAGAAAAAATGTGGTTTTCTCTCATGTCATCATAGTTGCCTGCAGCAGAGAATGTACATGTTTGTTAAATCAGCAGTTACTGAAGGCACATTATTGGACTCCTTTTCCAACGAATGAATGTCAAAGATATTTGAGAGTAAGAGATAAGCCACCTCTATTTCACGTCCTCCTCAGTGATACATATTCAGACTTCCTAGCGATGACATGAAAAGCAGGATGAGAGGTCCTCTCAGTTTCACAGTGAGGCAGGCTGGCTGTCAGCAGGGAAGTCACCCGTATTGTCAGAAGCGTACGTGTGACCTTCACCAGCCACCACGGGAGTGCCACAGCAGACGAGTTCTGGCTGCCCAGAGCAGTGCTCGGGAAAGCCCAAGTCACCATGTAGATCGTCTGCCACCTCAGAAAGGCCAAGACACCCTGGAAGAATATAGGAAGCAGCACATCTTGATTTTCCATCAGATTCTTCTTCCAATGTCATTTATATGGAGGTCAGCACTGTCTTTTGTTTATTATTTTTAATCAATAGATGACAATTTTTAACATCTAATAAGATGCTCAGTAAATACGTTGAAGTAATGTCAAGGTGTAACAGCTACAAAGACCCCTTTCCTCTTTTTCTTCAGAAGGGGAAAATATTGAACAGGTTCGTGCTTAAACTAGAACATGAACCATTTGTAATGTTCAAGTATATTCCTAGGGAACTCATGGTAACCACCTTCTTAGTTGAACCTCAGTTACAAACAAAACAAGGAGTAAGACGCACACTGTGTCCTGACCAATACAGAATAAGAAACATGTCAAGTTCTGCCTCCATGGTGAGGCCAGTACATGGGAACCGAATGTGGGAAACAATTCAAAAAGCAAAAAGGTCATTGCAAAAAGTAAACAACTATGTCAACAAATAATCTTGTCTATTTCTAATTTAAGACCGCAGTCATTGTTTACAGAAGTATTTTTATTAAAGCATGATACTTTTTTCCATTCTCCTTCCACTGAAATACAGAAGTTATAGGACAGTGCCCATACATATATACTAATTAACTGTGACATTTATTTTAGTTGAGTATGATTGAGTCCACGCCAAATATGCTCAAATAGTTGTGGCATCTCTACCTGATACTAGTACCAAAACTATGAATTCAAATACCAAGTAATAAATTAAAAGTTACAATCAGAGGAGGTGAACACCTTATAGACTGAATTAAATATCACAACTGGTGCTTAAAAGTGAAACAATTACAAGCAACTGAAAAGCTATTTACAACTCCAGACTAATGGGAGGTGGGGGAAAGGGGAAAGTAAGATTCATCAGTGAGATATGCTGGGAAGATTGATTCTACTAGATGACAGACATGAGTTTAAGCAGCAGCAATGTTGGAAAGCTAAAGATAGCTCAATCCACAGAATACCTGACATTCTTGACTGATAACATGATAGAAGGAGGGAAAACATAAAAGCAAATATTAGACACAGCAAGGCAGCAAAACAAACACAAGGCATTAGCAATTCTCTGTGGGTCTTTTTTTTTCTCCCTAGTGTCTCTATTAATGCATTTACATAAGTTTACATTATTATAATGTAACAGTTCTAACCTCAGCTTGCAGTTAAGCCTCATTACTTATCGTTACCAGCAGGGGCAGTTGGGACTATACTTCTTATTGTCAGCTATTACTCCTGCAAGACTGGAAGGTTACCTTTTTCTTTCCTTCTCTCTTTTTTTTCCCCCCTTCTTCTTTCTCTTTTTTAAGGCAGATAACTTCAGATGCTAACTTGGTTCCTTAATTAAAAAAAAAAAAAAAAAAACAAAA
>NW_008609126.1:22816-36939 GCF_000691845.1 Merops nubicus
TCCTGCTGACCAGGCTGACTTGTTCTCATTAGTGATTAACAGGTGAAGGGACAGATTTGCTTCAGTGCCTCTACCAGGTTCAGCTCTAGTGCCTGAGGTCATGCAAACACAAATACACAAACACTCCCATGAATCAGTGTCAAACTCTATCCCACAGCCCAGAACATTAACCAAAATCAGCAGTAATTAAGTAATTACAGCTCATATTACTGGACCAAGATTTGAAGCCCAGCAAGGGAGATGCTCCCCGCATCCTGTTCTTAGAGGGGAAAACAGCAGCAGTTGAAAGGAGGGCAGAAAACTGGCAATTCTCATACTGTAGATAAATCTGGGAGAGATTATGAACTGCTATGTATTATTGCTTTTATGCTATGAATTACTCATCCTCACTATATCTCATAACTTATTAGAGAAGAAAAGATTTCTCTTCCTGCATCTTGGTTAATTCACATCCTATTTGACCTCTTCTCCACAGGAGGGACTAAATCAAGTAGGAGGAAAAAAAAAAAAAGTAGACTGGAGACTGGATTTTTCAAGGCTGGTTCATATAAACAGTAATTCTTTTCCACCCAGGTTGTTCCTCAAGGTTAAGGCCGAATTTTTTATAAGCTTTGGCTGTCTTTGAGCGAAGTTCCATTTTGCAGTTCAATTCAACAGTGGAAAACGGCAGGAGCAATTAGGCTGGAGAAAATTTTACGTGAAGTCAAGTATTTCTTTGCTTGCATCACAAAAACTGAACTGGAAAAAGGACTACAGACCATCTTAGGTGATTTCTCCTTGGACAGATAAAATTGCCTAATCAATCTTCTTTGAGCTCTCTTCTTTGTGACTAATACATCAAACTCCACAATTCTCCTTTCCAAAAAAAGTCCCTTCCAAAATGCCTTTGGCCTCAGGTGTCTTGGGTCATGTGAAATTAATTATCTTGAATAGGTATGCTTTTGTCTTTAAAAAGATTTATCACATTTCCTAAAAGTCAGCAGCAGAGCAGCAAAATGTCATCAGAAGTATGGGATCTGATATTTACTACTTTGTTAAAAACCTTTAGAGGAAAGGAGAAAATTAAGGAGCAAGAATGGTGGAAGAGATCTGTACAGCACTCTACCCAGAAAGCTAGATAAGACTTTGCAGTTCACAAATGAATTAATGCCTGTCATAATGAGAGAGGGACTATTTTAATTTTAAGATTCATACAAAGCCCTCACGCCACAAAGCATCCCAAGATGGAAGTACAGGACAAAAAGGGAAGAGAGGCACAGCCCTCAGGCATGCAAGGGCTTTGAGTGCAGTTCCTGACACCTTGGAAAAATGCCCCCAGCTGGCTCCACTGAACAGACATCCCTACACAAACTTGTGACCAGGGAGGTGAGGAAATTTAATGTCATTTTCACCGAATACTGCAAACATCCCAGGAGGTTTATGTTCCTTTTTGCAGAGCACAGCCTTCCTAGCATTAAAATGTTTTTGTTATCCCTGTGGGAAAACATCTCAAATGTCATGAAGACATGACTCTTTGGGGGAAAAGGAAGAGCTTCAGTTTACCCATGCTGGATCTGTGAACTTCTACAGTGACAACACTAAGCTCTGACAGGCTGTGAAAGATCTGACTCCATGGGTCTAATTTAAGAGTCAGGGCATCATGTTTCTTGTGCTGACTCTGGGTCCTATCTGCCAAGTTCAGGAATAGCAGAAAAAGAGAGTAACCAATGTGAATGCAGACTTCAAAAAGTAGCACCTTGGAAAATGGGAACAAAAAAGCCAGCAAAGACTGACTCCTGTAAGGAGATAATGAGAGGGTAAAGCTAAGACTACTAAGACAGAGATGCAAAAACAGGGGGAAAAGGAAGGACAGAGCAGATGTGGAACTTGAACAAGGAAAAACTGGGTCTTGCTGTGTAAGCAACTAAGTGACAAAGATAGAAGTGGGAATGAAATAGGCAGGGTGATCAAAACTCCAGATTTGCCAGGATTTGCTGGGCAGGCAAGCTTTCAACATGAGAGAGTATAATAGCAAGTGAAGGGAATGTGGGGTGGGGGAAGGTTCAGAAAGTACAACTTAAAAAGTAAACAGGGCAGGAAAAAAAAAAAAGGTACTTCCAGGGTATAATGCATGACACAAGACTTCTGAATTCCTCAACATGCCTAGCATGTTTTCTAGAAACCTTCTGGAGTCGTGAATGAGAACATCCAGCCACTATGCTAGATAATTATCAGCTGAAGAGTCAGAGGCCTGTATGAGGGACTAAACATCTCAGACCTGCTGATATGCCAAGCAAGTAGATACAGATTGAAATTATTTAGATGTTTGGAAAAGTCAACACTAGGGCTGATTGCACAATCTTTGTTCACTGCCCTTTTACCTATGTGTAATAAGGTATGGTTATAGGAGCAGTAAGTTATCCTATGGACCCACATTCAAACTCTACTCTTATCCAACTTCTCCTGTAACAAATTGGAATAATTTCAAGTACAATTTTACAGGTAATCACCGTGTGCCAGATTAAGAGACTTTCTTAGACCACTAAGCCCCATCCTTGCTGACACAGGCATCATCTTCTTGCAGCAGTCACTTCTCTATGCTGATCAAGCTCCATGTGAATACCAACCAGATATTTTAGGTGTTTTGAGTCTGTAGACGAGATGAACCCTCTAAGCTCTGTCAAAATTCAACAAGAGCTTTGATTTACATGAAGATATTACAGAAATGTCAAATTTTCTGGATAATCTAACCAAAGCCTCAGATTGGGCACTCATAATCAGTAGCTATTTCTGATAGTTACCTTTATTTGCAGTGATTGTAAATGCTGAAGATAGTACTCTTACTTTGCAGAAAGATGTTCTGAAAATAGCAGTTCATAAGTATTACTGGATGTAAGTATTAATGAAGAAGGACAGAAAGGGACAAAGACAGAAAAAGGGAAAGAAACCACAATTTTACAGAGTTTGAAGAGCACTCATTACCTATTAACTATTCATACAAGTAGATGCCTTAATTTGTGAGCACAGGGAAACAGTTAAATCTGACTCTTGAAATGAGACTGGACAGAGCAATGGACAAAACATACAAGGAAAACTATCACATGGCTTATTATAAAGATAGGCTGAAATGCTCTGTATTGATGTTTGAATGCAAATTTTCCTATTGGTTAAAGCTTGGCAAAATAGTCTATTTACCTAACAATTTTTATTTCCTTTAGTTTTAAGAAAATATCCTTACTACACAGCCATCACAGGCTTGTGAGCTGTAGTGTGTGTGTGGCTCAGCTAGAGATTTCTACAGCAAGCAATGAGGCTTGGCTCAGTACCTTTACTGACCTTAAGTCACAATCCACTTCAAGTGTGCTTGTGCCTTCATTTCAAAACATATGTGCAAATTTCATGTATTTTGTTCTATCAGAGTTCAAATGAAGAGCAAAAACACAAGTTATTGTTCTGTGAATTAGAGCAAGGACTTCTATCTCACTGACCAGGTGCACAAAGCAGATACAGGTACATCACAGCATACTTGAGATACTGTGTTTCACTCATCTACCTAGTCTCTGACAAGAAAAAGGAAGGACATAGCTCTCTTTCTAGATAAAACCCTACTGCATTGGTTTCAATCATGTTTGGCATTTTGAGCACATTATACAATTGCAATTTTAGGATTTTTGTATGCCAAACTAGTTTATAAAGGCCCATCTGCTTACTTTTAATCTATGTGCTTCAATGAAGGGCAACTACAATATATTAATGTGGAAGGACAAGCAAAGTTCTTGGAGTTAGTGTTGCAATTCCATACAGAATTCCTCAGTTACCATTTTGTTTTCTGCACTGTAAATAAGATTACTTTTACCCAGTCTCTAAAAATCTCTCTACCCTACCAAGCAGCTGAGGCAGTTTAGTTCACAGAAAAGGAATTTTAAACAATCCAAATGACAAAAAAAAAAAAAAAAAAAATCAGTAAGATTGAAATAATTTTCTTTATATTTTCAAGGCACAGTTGAAACGAGCCTTTTTTACATTTCTATTTAAACCAGCAATTTCCTTGCAATCTGAACATGCCAGTCTTCATAAATCTGCATCTTGTCATGGGAAAGTAGCCATGCTCACATTTTAATTGGATGTGCAGTAGTTGGGAGTATGTCATTTTATATGAGTCTGTTTAATAATTAACACAGCTTTCATAGCTTTGGGTAGTTTAATGGACCATGAAGTTACAGTTACTTCAAATCCAAGAGTATCTGACAATACACTATGGCAGAAGCAGCGTCTGTCTGAATTGGTAGTTGTAATGATGGACACTGGGCTCCTTTACTATGGAGATCTAATGATGATTAAGACTGTTCAGATGGCAGTGTCAGAAGTGCTTGCATGAGGAGGACAAGTGCTGAATCTGGCTTTGGGTACACCGATGGGCAGTGCGTGCACAGCAGACGGCGGAGTGACGAGGATCCAAACTACGAGGATGGTCCGATGGGGGCATCAAACTGTGCTGAGTAAATGCAGCCAGCTGTGGACCTCAGTCAGGCCAGAGTAACTCCTGGAAATGTGAGGTGAAGAGTGATGGTCTTGCACCTGGTGATAGTGTGAGGGTGGTGGCTCATCCATGTGTCAAAGGACTGAAAGAAGTACTGGGGTTTAAACCCCCAGCCCTGAATGAGGGTTGGCATATGGATGATGCCCACAACCAGGCAAGAAAGACCCTCCTGATTGGTTTTCACCCAGGGTCTGGCCAGCCTTGGGTAGGAACTGATTAGAAGACCATCACTAGGTGCTCCCACTTTCCACATTAACTTCAAGGTGGGGCAAGAAGCCATCTCTATTAGAGCTGATTCTGCTTGCAGTAGAGTTGGGAGGCTTGTCCATATAGTGCATGTGCTGTGTGAGGATTCTGGTTACTGCAAGGGCTTCCCTGACTCTTCACAGCAGGTAGAGTTCCCAGTAACAGTGGGACAAGATTGAGACAGGAAGGGAATTATTAGGCTTTCTCCTGGCAATTACTGTATGATTGGGATTGGACTGATTGCCTAGATTCTTCCTTCTCCCATGGCCTGGTTTTGGAATTGACTCACTCTCCTCTTTGCTATGTTATGTGTTGTGAGTGAATACATTGATCTATTCATCAGAGATCACCAGGTGCCCCCACCTCCCCCCTCACATTAACTTAGAGGTGGGGCAAGAAGCCACCTATATTAAAGCTGACTGCTCACAGTGCAGTTGGGAGATCCATCTACACAGTGGATGTGTTGTGTGGGGATTCCAGCTACGGGAAGGGCTCCCTGACTCTTCATGGCAAGTGGAGTTCCCAGGATGATAGGACCAGAACATGGAGCTGTCTCTGAGTCCCTGCTACATAACCGGACTCATGGCCTGGTTGATTCCATCTCCCATGTCTTGGCTCCTTGGCTGGGCCGCCACCCGAGTTTCCCCCATGGCTTAGCTCCTTGCCCAGCTCACTCCCTTCTTCACATCTACTGTGGTGGGTGAGTGCATTGACTTGTTCCTCCCTCTGGTTGCCTGGCACTTTGGATCTCTGGTCACAGAGGGAGGATTTTGGCTGCTGGTCTGCCCGGTAATGATAATATCATTTTATATTGGGCAAGTGGTTAGCAGAAGAACGGTATAAAAGGAAAAGCTACTTTATAAAATATATCTGTGGGTGTACAAGTACAAAGACCAAAACCAATTTTATCTGGTTTAAATACAACGTCCGTAACATGCACAAACAAGTCACTTAGCACATTCTCAGTATCATGGCATTTCCGTGCTCATGCCATCTTTGTGCCAAGGTACATCTCTACAAATAGGCCCTCCTTTCTCACCATGTTTTCATTCCTTACATTACTGTGCCCTGCCTAACCCTCCTCCTGCAGGCCCATCTTTCCTCTTGGCAGCAGTCAAAAGCAGAGCGGAAAGCAACCAGTTACGCGTACACACTCCTGCAAAGAGCAAACTAGCCAAGAACGCATTGGATGAAGAGTGAAGGCTATCAGCTTTCAACCAAAAGAAACCTAAGCCAAAGTGAATCAACCAAGGCCGTAAGCCTTGCACTGCCTGTGTCCTGTTGCACAGGAAGGGAAGGAAGTTAAAAATTTCTGATGTTGCTGATGAAGAACTTCATAAGGGCAGCACTTCTGAGGCAGCCTTCCACTGCTATAGCACTGTCATTGCTTTGTTTAAAAAACACAACCACAACCACCAACCCATAACCAACCAAAAGAGCCCCCAAACACTACCACCACTGCACACACACATCCCCTTCCTTCTATGTTTGCTTCCACTTTCAGGATTTCACACGCATGCCTTTTTCCATTAACAGGGTGCAGGCTAGTAGTCAGCCTACTGGCAGCTTCACACTTGCTAGAAAACACACTCATGACTTTTCTGTGGTAATAGCCCAGGTTCCTTCATACATTCTAACTATGAAGTAGGGAAACACCCTACCGAGCAAAGTGTCAGTTTTCATTATTTGCAGAATAGCATAAAATGCAGGCTTTAAATAGCATCCCAAAGCAAGCAGCACTTCCTTTCTCATCCCAAAACACAAAACAAGATGCTCTGTAAGTTTAAAGTCAGTAAAGAGAATTAAAACAAGAAACATACAGCACAAGAGCCAAGGAAATTCAAGATGAGCAAGCAGTTATACAAAATTTTGCAGTCAAGGCTCAAGTAGCAACACCAGGTGGCTTCAGCAGGAGGTTTGCAGAGTATTTTGGATTAGTAAAGCTGACAGAGCAGTACCGAGTGTAAACGTAGCAACTTAGGTTCAAAATTTGTTGTAATGCACTCAGAAAACTGCATGTAGAAAAACTGTATGAAGACGGACAAATTCCAACCAGACAGCATCATGTGTATAACTATTTTAATGTATTAATAGAATATATCTTTTTTATCTTTTGTAATTTTTTCCTTTTTTTCTTAACAAGACATAGTATCAAACGTTTATATGCATGAGGAAACAGAGGGAACAAACATTATTACGTTTTCATTACATATTTTGACACTTTTTACTAGAAGTACTCTACAAGAGTAAGAGCAAAATACATATAACCAATATTGTTCTAAACAGAGAAACAAAATAAAGTAGTAGTTTCAACCCAGCATTACCTTGGAAAACCGAGCATTTATCCATTTTGTAAAGGTCTTTTTCTGTACATCATTGTGTTCATCTGGAGAGAGAAAAAGAGAAGAAATCAATGAGTGAAACTGCATTCTTCTTAGATCCTCCCAAGAGGTCATATTAAACACTGTCTTGACCGAGTGGGAACATTTTTTGCCTAATCTGTCAATAAAGCTGTTTGAATCTCTACAAGACTTTGGTACTTGCAGAGTCACACAACAGTTCAACTTTGCTAGCAAGCACAGCAGCTCCCTTGCATCAGAATCAGCCTCATAGCACCTCCTGGGCTGGGTACCAATGTAAAACTCAAAGGCTTCCGTCTGGTGAAACCAACCTGTGCAACCGTGGGCTTTTAAACCCCAAATTTTGACAACTTTTTGCCTGGATGCATTCCTCCAAAAGCTGCCAAGATCCTTATTCAAGCTTCTGATGCAGGTGACAGCCTCCTTCCCTACGTGGCACAGCAACTGCAGCACAACGCTGCTCAAGTAACCCTTGAAGCACTTGCACCTTTACCCACCCTCAGCCTGGTTTCACACCTAGGTTAGGAACCACGTTAGCAATCAGTTACAATTAAACTCTGCTAAAGTGTGGGAAGGGCTGCTGATGCCCCTGCTGGTGTGGCATCAAAGTACCACCACCTAAGGTCTAGCAGACAGCCAGAAGGACCTTGTAGGACAAGGTAAAGGACAGGCAAGAACCTACAGGTCAAAGTGGAAGGAGGAACAATGGCCTCCAACTATGCAGAGAGAAGATAGGTTAAGGAAGCCATTTTGGAGTCACCTGCAATTTTATACAGCCTGTCCCACTAAACTAGGGTGATCCACCTCCAGTACAACTCTGCTCAGACCAGAGGACATCAGAGGACATCTCTTTGGTAAAGTGGAGTGGCCAGTGCTAAGGGCAGGAGCATGCCCTACCACCTGCACTTCACTGACAAGGAGCTACCTGCTGACAAGAGACCAGGCAAAGGAAGGCAGCCCAACATGGATTCTTAGGCCTGCTTGCTGCAGCCAAGAAGAAAAGAAACATGCAACCTGTAAAAGGCTTTAACCTCCAAATCCATGCAGCAGACCACAACGAAGGCAGGCAATGACTTCCACTGGGCAAACTCAGTTTTACAGCTGCAGCCCAGATTATAATAGCCAAGAGGCTTTCAGGACTCAATGAGTTTCTTGACAGATCAGTCTTGTGATAGGATTCAGGCACCCACAGCACGCTGCTGCCTTGCAGGCTCTCTTGCAGAACCTCTTGGTGGCAGCTGGCACTGACTTTTCCAAGCCCCTTGCCACAAAGCAACACACCATTGAGGTGTTCAGACCATCTGTCCCTCCACTAGGTTGAAGCCATAAGAAAAAAAAATTGATTGAAAGTCTACTGTTCCAGCTTGTGAAATCATGAAAAAGGAAAAAAAAAAGTTATGCAGTGTGAAAAGACTTTTATGATTTCATGACTTTTATGATTGAAAGGCACCACTGGAAAGTTCATACACCTCAGACTCAGCAATTGAGACTGTTGTACAGTAAAGTTCTACCTACGAACTCCAGATGTTTATTAAAAACAAAATAACACAGAACACTACCAGAAGATTTCTTATGTAGATGATCCCAAAATCTGTTGCTTCTGGCCCAACATGCATCTGAAACTGATACCACTCATGTCCAAAATACCTAGCTATAAATCTGTTGCACACAGGCTACTGGGGAAGTGGAAGAAATGACCAGGTGTTTTTTTACCTAGCAGATGTAAACAAGAAAAGGTGGCTATGGCTCTGTACAGACAACGGTAGAAGTCACATTGGTAAGAAGTGAGGTATCACAACATTTCAGGGACTTAAGCTTTATGAAAATGTTTATATCAAATTAAAACTTCAGTTCTGGGCTCCTTTCAGGCTATGGCTGAAGAACCTGCTTAGGGCACACCAAAAAGTGCACGTTTGCTGCCAGGAGCCATGGCTCCATTCTTCTGTGCCTCTCTCCTCTTTACCTCCTAAAGCCGATCCAACATAGCCCACTCCTCACTCCCACCTTGAGCTCAACCAGAAATCAGAGAGAGCTCAATGCAGAAAAAGATTATTCTGAAAGAGCTTCAAGATACCTACAGTGCCTGCACCACAGGCCACGTTTAAAACAGCTTGTTGAAATTCCAGGTGATGTTCTGGAGGAATATAATTTCTTAAAAGAGCTCATTTACCCTTCTCTCTTCCCTCAGTGAAACAGAGCACCTTGCCATCAAAGACAGATAGGATCTACCAGCAGGACACTTGGTACCAAGTCCCCTTCTCACAGAAGACTGACAGGGTCAAGATTTGAACTCCAAATATACTGAATATATTTAGTCCATTTTTTCCCTGCAAGTTTTTTTGTTTAGTTGTGGGGGTTTTTTTTTGTTTTGGTGGGGGTTTTTTTGGGTTTTGTTTTTGTTTGGTTGTTTTTGTTTGTTTGTTTGTTTGTTTTTAGGAGACAGGAACAGAATACATTAACTGCCACTGTTGGACCAAAAAAGCTACAAAATTCAATCCAAAATTCAATTCTGTCCAAACCTTGATAGTGTTTTCCATTTATACTAAATGCAAATACTATTCGTATTGCATGTACTGAGATCTAAATATCCTTTTCTAAGTATCATTCCATGACCTCTATTCTTCACCCCCAAGTGCATACCTATGTACAACAATGTTTTCCTAAGGCTCAGTCTGTTTTTTCCCTTCCTTAACCTTCTGTGAGAATCAAGAGTAACCCCAAAGATCTGCATCTCATGTTCTTTTAACACACTTGGTCTTTAAGAGAAAGGCAAAGCACAGAGAGGCCAAAAATAGTTTTATTGGCAGTGTAAAAGGATAACTTCCCCTCTTTTCAAAAAGACTTGTTTCCGGAGGGGGGGAACAAAAACACAACCACACAACCAAAGCACAACAACTAAAAACCAAAAACTTAACTTTGATAAACATGTACTACTTAATCTTTAATGGTAAAGGAAAGAATATGAATGTACATACCCCTACCACCTCTTCGGTATCAGAGCATCCTTTCTATTTCAGTTAAGCAAGGAATGAGAACCCCCACAACTCCCATCTTCCCAAAACATCCTGCTCAGTTGTAAAACCCACAGACGACACTTGCCTAGTCAGGCTCGGCTTTCATGTTTGCTTTACAAAAGCCTCTGAAACTAGGATTGTTCTAATTGGCCATTATAGCTACGGTTGTGTCAAGCTTTCTGTTATAAATCCCTGGAAAGAAATTCATAACTGAAATGCGGGTGCTTTGTTAACAACAGTGACAAGTTATTTTATCCCTCAAATTAATTTTCTTTAGATTCCTATGAGCCCATAAAGCTAACCCCTGGAGGCTGACATTATGATTCAGATAACAAATTAGCCACATTCAGTCAGAAGCACAATATTACCATTCAGCAAAGCACGCCGTACTCCAGCCAGTCAACTTCTCAGACAAGACATTAAAAATGTCAGCAAGTCACAGCCCAGCGAGAAACAAATTCACCAAGCTGCTGAAACATTTGTGTTTCCCTTCACACGGCCGCAGCCTGACAACACAAGCCAAGGACTGACTCGGGGCCAAATTTTGCTTCATCACCTCCCCACTGCTTCCTCTGGCCACCATGGCTCTGCCCACCCTCTGGCCACTTAATGGGCTTGTGATGGCCGATGTCAGAACAGTTTGTTCCCTGAAGAGGAAAGAAGGAAAGCTAAACACACACACAAAATTAAACTCTTGTGATGACAACAGGGAGAAGAGAAGCTTCCTACCCCGGATGCTTGTTTGCTGGAGCCTGGTTCTCTCATACAATGTGATGTGTGTCTGTGCAACTGCAGCATGCTCAGAACAAGTGGCTCTTGTGACCAGGTGCCCAGCGTGTGTCCTGCCATTCAGTCGCCCCCAGCAGCCACTTTTATAGCCTTACAAACTTCCTCCACACTCAAACATTGCCCCTTCATTTTACAGATGCACCTTGAAATCTCAGTTCAAGTCCAGTTTATTACCTTGTGAAAATTATTTTCAGGAGCAAAAAGAGGAATTTAAATGGTCTAAAAATAGAGGTAAAAACAAAAGCCTCACCGGATTGCGGTTTGTCCTTTACTCAACCTCTGCCTCATACTGAGAGCCAGCTTTCCTATTTCCCCAAAACGTATTACATGCTTACATGACAGAACTGTTCCTTAAGTTTTTGAAAGACAAAAGTAATCACACCCAAAAGAGCTGGCAGAGCAGCACTATAATGAAAGTGCCCTGGAGAAGTGTACAGACTAGATTGGCAAATAAAGTACAGAAATTGCCCAACCATTCCAGCACAAAGTTACCAAGGGTCATGTCACATTTGAAGACTTAAATTTGCCTTCCCCACCTCATTATTTAAGTTCTCAGCAAAGGAATTTAGAAATAAAAGAAGGAATTAGCCTGTGGGTTTCAATTAAGACACTTGGAATGTAACTAAGTTAGAAACATCCCTTTGACTAAGCCTCTAGGCAAGCAAGAGTATCTGTCGTAGTTACTGCCCCACCCAGAAGCCTGACAACGCTAACAGAAAGAGGAAAGTTTTGTGTTCTTGGACACAGGATTTTCTGGATAGAAAACGAATTTTGAAAGTAAATCTCTTTTTGTCAAACTCGGACTAATTCAGGTATAAAAAGAGACAAAATAAGTATCTAAAATTGGAGGATGGGAACCAGAGCAGTTTTTATCCCTGCTAGCAAGAGGCAAAAAGCCAAGCAAGCCACAAAGCACCAAAGTTCATAACCACTGAGCTCACAGAAGAGCATCTTATGCTAATTGGGACTACTGGGCTCTGACTCCATTAACACAGAATAATCTTTATCAGCAGTCTTGAGGTTTTAGGTTGGGCTTTTCTAGGGAGGATGAGGTTTTTTTAAAGAAACAGAAAGTAAAAGTTTAAACTGTTGTGCAAATCGTCTCTTCGCTTGCAACACCATGGTACAAGTGGCTCCCAAAACAAGTAATTCACTTGTAAACTGTCACCTTTGCACTGCATTCCTGATTTCTGCAGTCAGCGGTGAGCACAAATTTTCTTTCATTCTCCCTCCTTCTAACATTGATGGTTGGGCAAAACCATGGTTATATTAATAGTATATCTAACCAAAAAAAAAAAGACACCTGCCTACAGCAACTGCCACACAAAATGCAGTTGCCTAAATTGTAAGTTCTCTATATAGACCAAACTATGAAATACAAGCATTTGGGGGGGGGGGAAATCACAATCCCACACTAATAAAACCCTGCACCTCACTCCTTGGTGTTTCCCAATATCAGATATCATCAAAAACAAGTCACCACAAAGAAGTAATGAGGACCACCCTCTGGTTCTTACTCAAGTATGCTGCGAGTCTAAGCTAAATTGTATTTACTTGACAGTAAAAAAATCCCCCAGCAACTGATAACTTAGAAGGCATCCTCACAGCTGAAGCAATATTAAAATAGCTGTTTCCATACCTCCCAGCAAAAGCAATCTAACACGCCACACTGCCAGTCTCAGTGCATTGGAATGATGTTTAAAAGGAAGCTGGAGAGAACAGCAAGCTCTTGGGAGACAGAAATACTGTTGTGGCACCACACACACCCACCCTGCTGTTTTCCTGGAACAACAATGCAAAACCAAGAATCAGAGGCAAGATGTTCCAACACCTACATGTGACTGCTCTGGAGGCTCACCAGGGCCTGGCAACCCTGCATTTCACCCCAACAGCCTGCAATGGCTCCCCAGCCTTTGCTCAAACCAAGCAGCATCAGCTTCCAGTGCAAGACACCCCTGGAAAGTCTTCAGGTGTGCAATACAAATACATTTGGGCACATATTCCACAAACTGTTAGTGATCACACAACAAGGTTTGAAAAAGTTCCTGCCCAAATGTTTGGTTAGAGCAAGGGGTTTAAGCTATCATCAGTGTGTGCACTTTGGGAAAAAAAAGGGGAGTAAAAAAGCCACACCCAACCTGAAATAAAGGTATCACAAATACCTCTGTGTTGATAGAGAGGGGATTGGATTATATACACCCTGCAGATATTGAAGGACAAACTTCACCCACAGGGAGAGGAAGGTGCCCTTGACATCTCCCCAAGATCCCAACCAACATGACTGGCACACACAAAGAGAAGAAAAAGGCAGATAACTCCTGCCCAGAATCTGGCAATTCAAATGTTTCTAAGAACACAAACAGGAGTGCACTGAGAGAGAGAGTAAATTTACAAACACAAATAAAAGGCAGGAATCACAGACTAGATTTACTACAGCTTGTTTTGTTACAAGCACAGATTAGGTCTTTGCATTTCAGAGCAGTCACAAAGAAAACAGAATAGCTTTCCACAAGTTGGTCTTAGCCATCTGCTCTTTCTTCTCTGCCCAAATTAGAACTATTATTAGGCTCGCTTGCATTTGTGGAGGTGATTCACAGGATAAGGTCAAATGGATCATTGTGATCATCTAGCATAATCTCCTGCATACACAGGAGATGTTCCCACCAAAAGTCCATCTGCATACCAGAAGGAAGCAGAGGCACAACAGATGTCAGAAGCCCTGTAAGCAACGCTGCTGGGGCAGAAAGAAACCAAGCCACAGACTGCACACACACAAGTTCTCTCTCTCTGCCAGTTATGGTGGAGTTTCAAATTAGGCAGACACCACAAACAACCTTGTTTGAACAACTTCAGGGAGCGATGCCCATGATACAAAAGATGTAATGTTCTGTGTTCTCTGTGGCAGGTGGGTAAAGACAGCAGAGCTCTGCAAAGTTCTTACTCACAACACTGAACTTCTGCTCTCTCATCTTCCAGAGCCTCTCTTATCCCAAATCTGTTCAGCCAGAGTTTTCCCTATCTTCCTTTTCCAAAAACCCCAAAGGTTGCAATCCCAAATTTCCTCATCCCCTATTCTGCCTCTTCACTCCCAAATATTAAAACCCTTGCTGCTCTATCCCTTCAAGCTACTCATCTTTTTCTCTCTCTCTCCTCACCTTGTCCCAAATCTCCTTCCACCGCAGTCCATCATTCCTG
>NW_008609126.1:36970-76191 GCF_000691845.1 Merops nubicus
CAACAGCTTCTCATAAATAAAAGCCAATTTCAGAGACAATATAATAATACCTGGCTCCTACATATTACTACATGCTGTAATTTCCCAAGAAGCAGGTTAATAATGCTTGGCTCCCTGTACATTAGTGCATGCCCCACCAGGGCCAGCTCCTACCCATGACTTCTCTAGCCTCTCACTGCAAGTTCCCACCCTATCCTAGCACACAAGATACAGGCCACCATACCTCACATGCAGACAATGACTGGCCATCCATCAGGCAGCAGGAAAGACATCTATACTTTTTTTTTGCTTTCTTTTTTTAATTTCTTCTTTAGTGGAGACACTGCATTCAGGGCTGCTTCTTCCAGCTACTGATTTCACACAACCTGTAGCTATTTAATTAGCTTTATGACATGAAAATTAGATTATATTTCCTACTAATTAATCCAAATTGAACCAGTTTAGCAGGGGAAAAAAAAAAAATGAAAGACAAGCATAATCAGAGTATCTTTTCCTCATGAAAATAGGTTAATCAACAGATTTCAAAAAAGCGTATGCTGTTAACAGGTTTTAAAAATTACATAAATGCTATTTAAATGTTTCTGCAAGCAAGTTAACTAAGTACCTCTCAACACAGACCATACAGGTGCCATTTCAGTGACACCAGCATGCAGGCTAGAGATATTTAAAAACAGATGGAATTTAAAACCCCAAGGAATTTAAGTCTTTGCTAGCAGTGCAGTATATAAGACATTCATACACAGAAACTTCAGCAGCTGAGTTATGCTAAGTCAAGTTACTAGTTTTCTGGGTCTGACCGACAAATCTCTGATGGTATTTACAAATCTAGTCTTAAGACCACCTCAAAAAACAAAAATATAGTGCACAAATGACTGTATTTCATCATCAATAACAGAAAAAATAAACTTTCCAATGCTAATTAACTCAGAAACTAAGAAAAGAGTAATGTCCTTCAAAAGTCATCTTACAAGTATTAAACAAGCTTCACCCATATGGATACACTACTCCTGGCCTTGCTCTCAAGCACTTTAGTAAAATCTTAGTGTTTTCACAGAAAGTACAGCAGGGCAGAGGTCAGAAGGCACCTATGGAGATTGTTTGTCTAGTCCAACACCCCTGGCTGAAGCAGGTTGTCCAGGGCCTTGTCCAGTCAGATTCTGAACACCTGCAAGGACAGGGACTCCCTCCACAACCTCTCTGAGCAACCCATGGCAGTGCTGTAAGGAGAAACGGAGTTTCCTGTGTTTCAGTTTGCTCCTGTTACCTCTTGTCCTGTCACCTGGCACCACTCAGAAAAACCTGTCTCTAACCTCTTTGAACCCTCTTCTCAGGCATTTATAAATTCTGGTAAAAAAACCCTGATTCTGAGCCTTCTTTTCTCCAGGCTGAACAGTCCCATCTCTCTCAGCCTTCCCTCACAGGAGGAAGGCTCCAGTCCCTTCATTGTCTCAGCAGCCCTCTGCTGGCCCTCACTCCAGTATGTTGACATCTCTCCTGTACTGGGGAGCCCATAAATGGACCAAATACTCCAGGTGTGGCCTCAGCAGTGCCAAGTAGAGGGGAGCATGTTCACAAACATGCAGTATGCTCATGGTAAAAAAAGGAATTAAAAAGAAATGGAGCAAGCTCCTGTTTTACAGACTTGCCAGTATCCAGAGCTCATCAAGTCCCTTCATGGAAAGCTGCTCAGTAACACAGTTTCACCCAACACACTAACATACTGGAAAGCTGCTACACTCTTCTGTGGTCAACTTATAACCATAGACTAACACATTTCAGTTCTTCACAACCAAGACTCACACCATGTCATGTCACCCTTACAAGCCCCTGGGGAGGCAGGGATTGCCTTGGAAGACAGAAGCACTGGGGAAGCAAACCCAAATACAAGTATCCTTCAACTCAAACTGTTACATGCTGATCTCAGCAAGGAAGTTGAGCCCAGTCTTCTCAGAAATCAGATAGACAAATGAAGTTTCAAAAATCATAAATTGTTTCCAGACAAGCTAAGTCTGAGCTTCATTAGCTATTACATCATTTTGTCAATGAACAGGCACACTGCAAGTTTTTTACCTTAGCCTTTTAACCTTTGCAATTACTAAGACAAAACCTGAAATGCAGAAGGCTTAAAGGAAGCCCCTGAAGTTTATGTGGTGTAGTGGTGCTCTAAACATAAAGGAGAAGCAAGCAAAGAGAATTAACAGGGTGACCAAAGAATTTAATTTCAAAATACTTGTTAGCACCAGCCACCCCAAATACTCTTATTCCCGTCTCTAATATACTCTAGAAATTTCACTAAAGATCACCACAAGAGCACCTGCTCTTAGTTTCATATGCCTTATCTACAGTATGTTAAGTGTTTAGTGCTGTCATCTAGTCCTAGTGAGAAAGACTAAGTGAAAGGCAAGTCCATTCCTTGTGAGAAATTGAGTATTTCATTTCCCAGTCACATTCCTTTGCTGTCCAAGTAAAAAAAAACTATTGCACCAATGAGGAAGGGGGAACCCTTTGTGCACAAAACTGTAATACTAAGCAAAGCTTTGAGCATTCTGTCCGTTAAAATTACCATTCTTTCTCTAGAGGCAAGAAAAAAAAAAAGTCATAAAAGATGTCTTACTCAACTAATGTATTTAGTAAAACACCTTAATGAGGAAAGAATAAAAGAAATGGAAATAAAATATTCTGAGTTCTGAATACCTCTTAGGTATTGTGGTAAACATAAGAATTTTCTTTTGTCATTTGACTAGAACAGCAGTAAGCCAAGGCACTGCCAATCCTATATCCTAATTAAATTCATGTTTCCTTCTCTGGCTTAGTCATTAATAAAGCCCTAAAGTTGCATCCCTTCCCTGATTAACTGCTTTGAAGATACATGAAGTCCACTCAACTGTAGGATAAATATCTGGAATACATTAAAATAGGTACTGATGCAATCAGGAAAGCCACTCATCACCATCAGTGTGAGCCACAGAAGACTCCCCATTTCAGTACAGGAAGCTCCTTTGGGATACACCACTGCAAACAGTGTGACTGAAACAGGAGAAGATACAGGAACAGAGCAGCCAAAAGGAGAACTACCAAAGTTCAAAGCCTGTCAAGCCTTTAGTAGAACCTGAGCCAAGGGATTTCAGCAACTGAAGGTTCATGACTGAACCTTTCTAGAAACCGGCTATACAAAGACGACCATCTAATGAAGCAGATAATTACAGGTCAGATTATTCCTGATGCCTCTGGCAACAACTCCAGTGGATCAGTCACACTCGTAGGTGTAATCCCTCCTAGGTGCATCTTCAGAAAGGGTTCTGGCACACCTTCCCAGCGCTAAGGAATCGGGCAGCATCCAGGCTCAGGATTCCCAGCCCTCCCCCAGTGGGCAGCTGCAAGCCCCCGACTTTCTGTTCTGCCCTCTGCCAAAGGTTAATGTCTCTGCAGCAAAGCAGGTGGGGCCTATGCCTCACTAAGAATGGAGTCTGCAGCCTGAATATCCCAGCTGGAGTAGCAAAATTAATGATAACCATCAGTGAAAGCAAGACAAATGAAGGCACTAGACTATATGGGCTAAAGAAGCAGGGATAAGCTTATGGAGTTAAGAATCCACATGTATATAGAACATATGGCTGAAGAAACCCCTGAACTGCAAACCACTGGAAAACAAGGCATAAATTGAGGAAGCACCACTGAAGATGTGCTTATGGGAGAAATATAAGTACACGGTAACTAGCTGTGAACACCACCACAGGCACCACACTAGGCTAAACCAAACACAGCCCTCCATATGGCAACCTGCTCCCCTGAGCAAGTACTGCTAAACCCAGCAGGAACCCGAGCACCTGGGCTGAAGAGATGCCAGCAGCATAAACCAGTTCATTGGACTCTTTAAATGTTGAAACAGGCAACACAGAAGATTATTAAGAGACCACTTCAGTAACAGTCAAAACAGCCTAAGCTGTGTTAAAGAAGAGCTTCAGCTGAGTTAATTCACTTCTTTTGAGGAAAACAGCATAGCTACATGGTAGATAACTCTTTCTGCCCATAAGAAAGGGAGGCTACACAGCAGAGCAAAAGCAAAATACAAGGTACAACCTTGATAGTACAAAAGCATGGGATACAACACAAAATTATCCTTTCCTCAATTCAAAGATTTATCTTGAAACTCAGAGCATTTGGCCTGAGGTATTTTAATCAATGGAAATACTTAAGCTTTTCCAGTGTTATACTGGGTTAAAAGCAAGATCAGCATTTAAACCCCACCCTAGAAAAACCCAGGACAAGATGACAATTGCTGGGGTCACATAATGCAAGGGGGAATTTCTTCCAAGGCTTTCACACCCCCATCCAAGAAAGAAAAATTATTTTCAAGTAATATCAAGTAATGTTTCATACTATAGATGTATATAAACAAATCTCCCAAAAGAAATATGTGACACAGAATCACTCTGGTTGGGAAAGACCTTTAAGATCATCAAGTCCAACCATTAACTACTCTACCATATTCTACCAAACCCTCCTCTAAGCCATATCCCCAAGCACCACAACTATGTGGCTTTTAAACAGATGCAGGGATGATGACTCAACCACCTCCCTGGGCAGCCTGTTCCAATATCTGACAACCCTTTCAGTGAAAAAGTTCCTCCTAATGTCCAGTCTAAACCTCCCCTGGAGCAGCTTGAAGCCATTCATCTCATTCTATCACTAGTTACTTGTAAGAGTAAGCACAACTAGAACAAGAGCTGTGCTTAAAGGCAGGGCTCAGTATGACATCCCAGTCTGAGGTTGGCTGTTAGCACTTTAACTGCACATCCCCAGATCTCCCAAGAGCCAACCACACATTTGTTTCTTCAGACTTACCCCTGTAAACACTCCCAAGTACCAGCCAGCTCTGGTGAGGCAAAGCTCAATTGCTCCAACACATTTGAGCAGGTTGCAAAGGAACTGGATTAATGGGTAATTGCTCAGAGGTGAATGGTCAAATGAGGAAGAGAAAGGACATGGGAGTAAGGCAGGGATGCAGTTCCAGAAGCATGCAAGATGACTGGCTCCTTATAAAAGAAAAGCAAGACTCTTTTACGTGGTTCCTGAACAAGGTTAAGAGAAACTTGCTCTCTATTTAACACGTATTCACACTGCTCTGAGTAAGAACACTCCTATGACAAATTAACTCCATACATGTTGACAAGAAGTTTCAAAGTCTCAATAAAATTATGCATTTATGGCAAACTGCAAAGCTCAGTAGTAAAACACAAACAGCAATGCATTTCATACTCTTCAGGTTATGCAAATAGAAAAAACACCTTAAACCACAGTAATAAAAGGAAGATGATTATTTCTGAAAGATCAAAATAAGATTACGAGCACAGAAAGAACAAGTGGTATGAAGAGGGTAAAATACAATTAAACTCCTAAAGACACTGTAGTCCTCACATGACTGTTCTGTGAATCTTTAGTTTTTACATACTATAAACTAGGTGTGGGGGAAAAGGGAGGAATTCATCTAAAAAACACTTTTAACTCAATTTTAGATCCTTTTCTACAAACACAAAAGAAAAAAAAAAGGGTTCTTTTTAGCATTCTGCATTCTTAACTATCACAAGTAACTTCAGGACTTCTGCCAGTCTTATCTGCATCACACAAGGCAAAACAAAGAACAATGCAACTGATAACATTTCCTAGAAGGTGGGACATTTCACTTTTTATTTTTGCAGATGCACTCTGAGTTACCACCTTGGTCCATTCTAACACCACCACACACTGCTGTCTTGCTCAACCTTTACACAGTCTTTCTGCAGCAAGAGGTTGGAGAACCTTCCCTGAGTATTTAATAGCCCTGAACTGGCCTTTCACTGAGGTTTCTCCCCCTGTTTGAACTCAAAGGGCAGCACAATGAACCTGGAATACTCCTCAACTTCTTGAGTTCATTGGCAGGCATTTTTTTTTTTTTTCTTAAATCTTACACAAGTTCACAGTAAGGTGCATTTGCAGTGATACATTGATGTACACATTGGGCAAAAATTAGGCGATTATATTGGTTGGGGACAGTTCATACCTTTGTCTTCAAAGACAAGCAGAGAGGAGGATAGACCTTAGGATATGTTCAAAAAGTCAGCTAGTGGCTGGATGCTTTGTAATTGCCAAATACTTGTTACACTTAATGTTATAATGCCTAAAACTTAGTGAGATTCCTCTTCCCACCTACACAGGTCTTTTAAGTTGCTACACTTTAACATATCTTAGGCCATTATAACATGGATACAGTTAAAAGCTTTAAACAGCTTAATATTAAACAACTATTCTAAGATTTTTCTACAGCTGTTTGTTACTTTGGAGAACAGACCCAAAAACTATATCACAAAATCACTCTGTTTTTGAAAAAGCAGAACAAACATTTTTATTCACAATGCAATGATATAAGAAGTTTCACTCACATAATGTGGATTAGATCTTCATATCTGAAGATCTCTAACTTAATTTTATATTGCCTACCACTTCCAGTTCTCCATACTACTACTATATTGAGGCTACCCTTTAAAAGTTGGAATATTTTGTTAACCAGAACACACAAGCAAAGCAGCAGTACCAAATTAAAAAAAAAAAAAAAAAAAAACAAAAAAAACTTTTTAAGCTGCCAAGGAGCAAGGAAATTGGAAAGGGTAGTAAAAAAAGTGTATGGAAGGGCATATGAACTCATGGACACTGCTGCCTGAAGCAGCACAGAGGAAGCTGCAACACACTGTTCACATTTCAGATTATCTACTGCTCACACATAAAACCAACCTGTGGCAGAAATAAGATCATTTGCACAACTCAAGTGTTCCTGAAGATTACCACACAAAAGTGGCAAGGATGCACAAGAAATATTAATGCTGTCCAATAGGTTTGGAAATTAAAATTCACATTTGAAGGGCAACACAAGTAGCAAAAAGTTACATACACCTCCCTTTTTTGTACAGTTATTCTACTAAATATTGCCATTATCCTCCTCAAAGCTACACAGCCCAGCTAACAAGGGTTCTGGAAGTGCTAAAAAGGCAGCACAGATGAGAGTACAGCTTCCTGGCTTTACCCTGAATCATCTTTTCACTCCAGTTATGAACTGGCATGACTGGCTTCACATGACAACTTTTTCAGACTTCTGTTTATTCAGAAACAGAACCCCCAGATTTTGTACATGACAAGTGAAAGAAAAGAGTGTAAAGGAAGAATCACCAGAGTATCAAAGAGAGAACTTCCAAGGAGGCAAGAAAACAGAGTATGTGTGAAGATTTTTGCTCTCAAAAGAATCAGCATGACTAAGTGCTGATTTCACAACCTAGTACACTAGTTTGAATTTTGGTGCATTTATTTACAACCTTTCACAGGCAAAAAGCTTGTCTTCAGCCCTGCAGAGCTAAGTATACAATGAAAAAAAAAACTTTGCCAAAAACTAAACAAATAAAAGCTCAGTAGTTCTGTCTATAATCAGAGTCTCGTTGTTTCACTCCTCCTATTCATGCCACAACAATTCACTACTATTCCTCAAGTCTTTATAGGGCTGCAAAACCAAACATCAACAAAGGATGACTACCAGCCTTCTCATCCTTTACACAGAATCTAATTTAGGCTCAGGAAGGGAGCATTAGAAGATGACCCAGAACTCCAGCTTCCGAGCTGTACTATCTGTACCTCCTAGACACGAACGTTATGGAAAAAAAATCAGAGATCTTCCAGAAAAGAATTAATTTCACAGAATCACAGAATGTTAGGGGTTGGAAGGGACCTCCAGAGATCATCGAGTTCCATTTCTACCTTTTATTCTCTCTTTAGCAGAGTGGGAAAAGCCATACAATCAAGCAGCGTGTGACGACACCGATTCTTGGGAAAGGAAGAAAAAACCCAAAAGATTAAGAGCGAGCAAGAATGAAAAATGGATGTTTGTGGCTATCGTATCATCTCCAGCTCTATGACACAAGTTAATCATCTAGGTCATGTCAACCTCCAAACCACAGGATAGCAGAAAGGAATGTGGAGAGGGGGAAAGATGAATGCAGAAAGCAGGTATCAGTTAAGACACAAAATCTTAGATGTAAGAGATATATACAGAAGAGTCATATTATAGTGACATCAGGAAGTAGTAGGTGAAACAAGAGTCTGAGAAATTTAAGATACTTATCAAAGGACTTCAGAGAAGTATTTAAGTGTAACAGAGAGAAAAGACGAAGGTCACACGACAACCACCACACTATTAGCAATATCATACTTGTGCAAAGTTAAAACACACCACATCACTTACCTACACCAGGGAGCTTTAAAAAAAACCAAACCACACAACACGCAACACAGACCAAAGTTCTTTGACAACATAAGTTACCATTGTAGAACTTGGTTTTAACTCTCCTCAACTGCATGTTTGGTTTGTTTCTTGCAAACATGAAGGCTCAGTAATTCACTTAAGCTGGCATGAGAATGCAACAGAACATATCAAGACAGAAACAAGAAAAAAGCTTCCATGATTTATTAGACACAAGAGCAAAGCAGTCAATAATAAAACAAGTCAATCGGAGAAGACCCAATTGCCTCAGAAGTCTTGAGGAAGTACTGTTAAGGCAGCAAAGCATTTCTCACAACATGTGCTGCTTTGCAGGCTGCCTGAGCCATTTGACAGCATCTTCTACCAACTCTAGCATCAACTTTGCTCTCCTCCCACAAACTACACTATAAAAATAAGACAACTACAGATTTCTTCATAGTGCCACATTCAATTTTTAATTGAACTGGAAGTAGTCCCTGTGGCAGGTCTACATGCTAAGCTACTGAACTAATGAAGAACACTTATTTCTCTTAATTTCTTCAGACACCAATAATGCACATACACAAATATGTTTGGTTCTGTTGTTTGGTCTTGGTGTCAGGTTGGTTTGGTTTTTTTTTCCCAAATGGATAAAGTGAATATTTTTACACTAACCAAATTAGTTAATAGCCAATTTACAGATAAGTGTAAGATTGCCTTAATGTCAAAACAACGGCTAATTATTTACCTGTGATGACTCTGCTCTGTGTAATGTTCAAGGATGTTCACTAGGACACTGCTATTAGAACACAAGTCTTGCCACCATGACCTGACTCACCCTCAGCCACTCTGGGAAGTGACAACTCAAAGCATACGGTGTGCATGCTGCAGAGGGGACATGGCAGCATGCAGGAATGAGGAACACTGTGCCAGAACTTCAGTGAAAGGGGCTAGAAAATATCCACCACATCTGCTTATGCTGGCTGTAAACCAGCCTCACTGCTCCTGCAGGCTACTTCAGCTGGTGCCATCCAAAACACGAGTAGGGTTTACACACAGAGCAGCAGAACATTGCACTTGCTTCACAGCTGATTGGGACTGTTTCCAAGACACTGCAAATATTTAATGCAAGTCTACGTGCCTCAGCATGGGGTTCATTTGTGGTGGTTTTAGAGTAACACATCATAAAGGCAGATACAAGGAAGTGCTGTCAGCCAAACCTTGCTCCCACAAGCATTAGCATATTTGCTAAATCATATTTTGAATTATTTTCAGATATACTTAAGTTTGTTTCAAACCATGAGTCCATTTTTGGACCCTAGGTTGTTAAGCTTATGCTCTTACTGAGGGTGGACTGCACGTGTCTGCCAAGTAAAGCCAGCTTTTCTTACAAATAGAAACCCAATTCAATTTAAAGATATAATTTAAATAAGTAGGATTTTTGATTCCTATTGTGAGAGGACAGCAACAGTTTGGGAATGAAGGAATTAAGCTGAGCCTGGTAAGAAAGGGAGAAGTAGGGAGAAGGTCTTTTAGTTTTTGTTTCTCACCATCCTATTCTAATTGTCAACACATTAATTTTCCCCTAGTCAAGTCTGCTTTGCTCACAACCAAAATTATCGAGCAATACCCCTGGCCTTACGTCAACCCACAAACTTTTACACCTTATTTTTTCCCCCTGTCCAGTTGAGCAGGGATTGAGGGAGCTACTTGGGTGGGCATCTGACAGCCTCCAAGGTCAACCCACCACAGGGACTGAGCAGCAAACTTGTTTTACAGTGTCAGGAAAGGCAATATTGACTGCAATAAGGCACACTCACTGCAACTTATACAGAAAAATCTTTTCCCTTAGCTCAGAGAAGAATGTCAGATAAGATAGCAAACTAGTTTACCTGACTATAAAGTAATGACAGTTCAACTCCTGAGGGCAAACTCTTGAAGCTGTTTTTATTGCCATAAAAAAAACACCACACACCCCCATAAAATGAAACCACCAAATACATTAAAAAAAAATAGAGGAAAAAAAAATATGGATGTTCTGCATACAAGAAAAGTGTATTATAGTATTGCACACTATCACTCATTAATCATTTGATTCTAACAACGAATTAAACAGCACTGTTTTCTGATATTAATCCATTTCCAAAACGAAGCATTTTGGAAGGATAACATATCTTGCATTGTCAGCAATATTGTTGATTTTGCTATTGAGAGGGAAATCTCAGAATTACTTCAATAAAACAAGCACTTTTTTCCCTTAGTCACTGATAAATTACTCAAAATCAAAAGCACCTCCAACAGAAGCCTGGCACTGTGTATTGAAGTGGGTATAACAGACCGATTATTTTCTAGAATATATCACTTGATTATATTATAGACAGCAATAAAATTACATCAGAATTAGCTAAAAACATAAGGTATACTGCAATTGGTTTAATCCTTTATAGGTATTGGCACTTGCAGGTCCTGCAGCTAATATTAACTGTATAATCAGTTCTGTCCACAGGTCAAAACGAAAAAGGAAAAAATACTTGCTTCCATCTAACTCACCAGCACATTTACTGCTTGCTTACTACAGGAAAGTACACTATCAGGAAGTCATAATTTGATAATGAAGTTCATCAACAGCATTTTCTCTCATTTTTATTAAACTGAGACATGAGCTTGAGGGAGGCTACATGTATGGAAGATTACTACACAAAATTTTGAGGCATGTCCCCACAAGAAAGCTATCTGTGACCCTTTTCTTTTTTTAAAGCTACTGGAGTTACTGTTTGTAGATTAGATAAGGAATGTTCCCACGAGATTTCACGGCAACAGATACAGGATTGACAGTGAGACATCAGGTGACACCATTTTCTGCCTTTCTTTTACACAGTGCTAAGAAACCTAGTGTTTAAACTTCCATCTCAAATTGTCATCAGCAAGCTGAAGCTTAAAACTTATTCACTTAAAAGGAAAATTACAATAAGAATTATTAACAAATTATTCAGTCAAAAAAATATAATGCAAGACCTGCATTATAGAAAGTCAGAGGAAATTGAATTAGTTATACAGATTACTTTTCAAGTAGTCAATTCCAAGTTTATATGTATTTCAGCAAGTAAAAAGATCATAATCTTATTTATTTGCTTCCTGCACTAGAAGTGGAGAAATAGCGACTAACTTTTTAGAAAAGGATGTGCCTGACAAATTTGACAAAAATTCATACATGGACAGGACAGAAAGTAGCTTTAGAGGGGTACTTTTCTGAAAAAGTATTGACCTTAGTGTTTTTGCTACCTTAAAAGCAGCAGTCAAAATAAATGTTTTCCTTATATATAAAAAGACTGAGGTGACACAGGCCAAGTAAATATTGATTTTACTCTAGCTGAGCTTGGAGCAGAAGTTAATTTCAATGGTCTGCACAGGGTGCTTTATGAATTGCTTTAAAAATATTTCATATTACAAGGTATTAAACCAGTTAAGAACCTTGTAAAATAATCTGAAGCTTAAAATGATTGAGCTGTACAATTCTAAAAAGGAGTATAACCATGAGAAAAAGAAGTGATATTGGAGACTCCACTCCACCAGCTCAGGAAGCTCAGCAGGATGCGCTCTTGGTGTTGGGGCTCAGGGGCAACCCCCCAAAAGCACTGGACTAGAAACAGTCACCAGAACAAGAGGGGATGGGCAGGGACAAGACCTGTGTGGATCATGCAGGACAGGACCTGCATTTCTTTAAGATGTTAGCCTCATAGCTAAAAAACTCAATGCACTCCTCCTTTTAGCCAGTTTACCAGATCAACGGCAAATATGTGATCCTTGACCTGGTCACGATTCCTGTATCTGCCCAGGCTTCTGTGCACCCCAGCCATACAACTGAGCGTCGCATCTACGTGCTGTAAATTGGTCTGTCTCAGGCCATAATTTCAAGTCCATCAGACTGAGTACAGTTAAGCAAGCCTCAGAAATATTTTATCTCAATAGAGACATTTCATAACTGCAGCACAAAATCCACACCGTAGTAAGATTTGGCAAGACAGATACAACCATCCTGCTTCCATCTGCACAAGCGATCCTAAATGCTCTTTTGGCTGTCAGATACCGCAGAAAGCTGTGGGCACACACTGCTGCCTGCCAGGCCTGCTCTGGGCAGACTCTGGGGAAGCAGTCGCCCGTGACCCCGCGCAGCTCCGCGGTCAGCCAACGCATCTCCCCGTTTCTGCGGGGCAGCACCGAGCCGTTTGGTCGCTGCTTCTCCAGACAGTTAGACAGAAATTCACCTCGGCTCGTAGCAAGTGTCAGAGCACACGGCACCTCCTGCCCCTGCGGCACCAGCGGGGTCTGTCCCCGCTGGCAGCTCAGCCGGGGAATTACTGCAATTCGCTTTCTCAGCCGCTCGCTATGGGAAGATTAGGGAGCGCTCCACCCAGACGCCACACAAATTAGGTCACATAGCAGGCAGTACCGCTGCCAATTCCTGCCCTATTCATCAGGGACGAGGGCAGGAAGCATATGGATCCTCCCGGTAAGGGTCAGAACATTTCAGTGAGAACAGAAAAGCGAGGCAGCACGGATTCCCCCGCCGGGGGAAGGCACGGCGGTTTCTCTGCGGGCAGGAGCGAGTCACGGGCACCGCTCCGGCCGACCGCGCCGAGGAGCACGTCCTGCACCCAGCACACGCCACTCACCTGCCCCTGACCAACGGGACTGTGCTACCAGACACCAGAATAACATTTTCCACTTCCTCGGTATGCATGGGCACTTAACAAGTTAATATACATACAAAGAGTTCAAAAAAAACACCACCAAACACACACCACAGTCCTCCAGAATGTGAAAATCGGTTCAGGTGAAGGCCCAAAAGCCAGCTATGTAATACAATGCAAGTAGTACAGTAAATCTGTTCTTAGGCATTTCAGAGATAACTATGCTGTACTTCAAAATGTGTCTTTCATCACCTGCTGCCAGAAGGGAATTGTAACATTTTCATGTGTTTAAATGCCAGAGCTGTTTAGCAAACTAATCAACCCAGGGCTTACAGTAACATCAACAATACAGTAAACATTATTTTTACTGTTGTACCAGCTTGTGGTCTCACGATTACATAATTTCAAGTTGCTATCAGTGTATGTATCTCATGGCAACACAGGTAAATTCCTTCCCACCTGAAAGGATGCTTTTCATTTTTAGGCTAGTGCTCCTGGGATTTCCAAAGGGAGGGTACTGGAGCAAGAAGGGAGACACAGATCATAGCAGAAGGAAAATACAGAGTTTTCAAAGATATGGTCTCAAACTATCGGCTTCCAAAATGCCTCAGTCATGTCATTGTCATTATTTCCCCCTGCCATAAAAAAGCAACATTTTTTTTAATCACTGAAGTGGAGGCTGAACAACAATTAATTTATACAACGAAATGTCAACATGTGCAACATAGATGAGTTTACAACTGTGGGAAAAAAAATAACAAAATAATATGTAGCAGCATAAAAGATGATAATATTATTCAATCACTGTAGAGTGATTTATTGGCTTCAGGAGTTGACATTTTAAAGAAACAGTGCCATGGGGCAGCACTTTTCAGAAGGTTTCACAGAACTCCCATCTTCTTCTACCTTCTTAATATAGGTTAAATAGCCTCCTCTGAAATGACAGGGTGGCACCCATCTGGGTAATGAGGCAACTGAGGTAGGGAAAAAAAAGTAATCCCAAAAATTATTACATCAAATACTACTACACGAGTATGTGTATATATAAATACAAAATACCCCAATAGTTTTCCTAGAACATTTTCCAAAGTTTTCCTGGACTAACAAACTCTCTCCAGTGACATGTGACAGCAATGAAGAGAGCCCATTTGTTTGAACAGATGAGAAAAGTACAAGATGACTTCTTTTTTTCCCCCCTTCCCAGCTAAAACACCAGTTTTGCTTCCAGTTAGGCAACATGCAGCCTACCAGTGTCACCACACTCCAAGGACCTATCACAGACTTGAAAGCTTAAAAAGTTATTAAGAGAAAGTAGAGATTTACACTGAGGATATCCCAGTAGACGAGCTAAATTATTTAGTATGTTTTAGGCCATAAATCATCCTCTGACTAAACACGCTCATATTGTTTAGGATTCAAAGGACAGAAAAGTCTTATCCATTTTATCTCCACTTTAATTAATATACATTCACATACTGTATCAAATACAGGCTTCAACCTCCCTTCCTCCAGCCCCCACCAATTCCCACAAGCAGCAGCTGACAAATAAAACTGAAGCCACACCTCTGCCAACACCCAACAGTTACAGGCCAATACCCCTAAACCTAGCCAGAAATTGCACACAAGGTGCTTCCTAAACTGCTCAAAAGTCTGCCTGTTATTTACATTCTGGATTTCTGTAAAAAGCCAAGGATGTGAATAAGAAACTATTACATACACGACACCCCTCCCAACTTTTCCATTCTTTTTTCCTGCTTGAATATTTCCAGTACTGCATCACTGAAAATTGTCCTCTCAGAGAAAGGCTTTCCCCTCACCCCTTAGACTTAATTCTTTTACCTTCAGTTTCTTCTTGCTCTCACCTACTTCTTTCAGATATTTTTGCTGTTCTGTTTGTGCATTTCCTTCTAAGAAGTATTCAAAGCCAGAAGTCCCTCACAGACTCACACAAAACACAACAAAAAGTGAGCAGATGACAGTGAATTTGAGACTATCACTCTCCGTGAAAGCCAGTCTAGTTCTCCTCTTTATGAAGAGTCAGGAACATTATAATGCAAGGAATTTGCTGGAGAAATCCTGCTGCTTGATTAGGAAAATTGTAATTGCAATATCTCATCCATTATATATGTGCTTGTAAAAACAGAGGGCTCTAGGCTCAAAGAGTTGAAGAGGCCTTAAAAAACAGCAAAGAACACTCTACTCAATTATGTAAACCACCTGAAAGACCAAGTAGCTGCTACTCAACTAGGAGATTTACACATTAGCCTAGTCCCAGCTAGGGTAGGCACCACCAGAGATCATCCACAGACACACAACCATTACCAAATATTATCTGTGTACACACAGTGGCACTGACACATTAAAAACACCTGAAGGACTGAGAAAAACTCAGATTCACACACACACACATCCATTATTCCGCAGATGAGCATTTTAGAAGTTTCACAACTTCAATGTTCATCAGCCAATTGCATGGCTGGTTATAACACTTGCCCCAGCTTTATGCTCTTCTAAAAATACAATCAAAAAAGGAATAAATAAATTTATAAATAGTCCTAAAAAAAAAAAACACACTGATACACAGAGCCAGATCAAACATTTTTTCTGAACAATAGCCCATATTAAAAACCAAGCAAACACTTTTCTCCTACTTCTAACTTTCCAAGAGTGATCAACTGCAGCTGTATCTTAGCAGGTTGAATACCTACAGATTCTGAAGGACACCAGATCTCTCTGGCCTGCAATTTAGTGAGCTCTCCAGAGTCAGTCAAAATTAACTCCACTGACATTACTGAGTTTTCTCGACATTTTTATCAGTTTTAACAGAGGTCAGACAGGGCTAGAAAGGAAAAGTTTCTGCTCCCAGCTAAACTGGCATATATCCAAACCCAGCGCATTGTTCTAAGAAGCAAACATGTGAGATCAGAGTCCCAGCCCATCATTTTATTCTAAAGTTAGTTACGTGGCTAGATCTTAAGAGGATTTTTGTTTCTCTTTCTAAAACCCCACATTCAGACTGGTTTTGTATAAAAAAAACAAAACATCTCGCATCAAAAGTCAAGCCAAATAGACCAAATTCTCTGTTTATTAGCAGGTTCTGCATCCATGAGCTTCTGACAATTCACAAAGTAATTAGCCCCAATCTGTCAATTGCTGTATCTAAACAGCACATTCACAGGTACTAGGAATCCTTAGATTGCCTTTTCCATGCCAATCTATTATTCCACCTTGCTCACAAAACAGCAGAATAGCAGATCCATGAAATTTAAATTGGAATGGGTAAGGAACAATGGTAGTAAGAAAAAGAAAAATATCCCCAATTTCTACTCCTCCAAAGCACCCCTTCCCAACATATTTTTTCCAAATTACAGAAAATATTGCTCCATGCAGATACCAAAGTGGAGGGGAAAGGTGTGGGCGCTCCTGTGTGTACATTCAGAAGTCACAGAAAACACAGTAAGCAGAACCACAGGGAATCAAAACAACTAAATACTGAAATTGCCATAACTTAATGTAAAGTTTAAGGAAATCGGAGGCATTAAGACTTTCAATGAGACCAACAATAAAACTTCTGCCCTGTAAAAGTTAAGATGTTATAGGTGGAGAGGAAGGCCAGGACAAGCGTTACCAAGAGGATCCTGGGGCTGCAGGTGTGGCGCAGCCAGGGCTGGCACAGCGCTTCCAGTGGAGGGGTGCCACAGAAAACAGCCCTTCCCGAGAGTGGTTCCTGCCATGTCTTCCACAACCTCCTCTTTTTAGTCAGCAAACTTGAACAAAGTTAAGAAAACGCAGCTTCCATCAGGTGTAAGAGATAAAAATAGACCCACGTAGCTGCATCCTTTTATCCACCACAGCCTTGAAAACAGAGGTAAGCAAGCACTCACCCAGCAGAGGGTAACAGGACTCCCTGTCCATATCTCCAGGCGCAGCAACCTTGCACTTTTTCCACACAACTTTTTTGGCTGTCTGAACGCTCATGATCAAGCTCACTCTTTGAAAAACAGGAAAGTGAAGATGCAGAGGAAGTACACGCTAGTACCCATGCAAGAACTGCATGCCGGGATTCGAGGGGGAGGGAAGCACTGGCTTTCCTCAGAGGGCTCCACACATTCAGCCACCCGCTGACTGACAAAACCACTCAGGAAACAAACCTTTTAAAAGGCTGCATGTAAACAAGTAACAGGCTTCAAGCTAATTGAGGGCTATTTTTCCTCTTTAAAAATAGATGAATATGCTGACATGCTACTCCCTATGCAAACAGAAGGACACTCCGGCTTTCAAAGCATCAGCAAGTTAAATTCTACAGACAGAAAAGAGGAAAGAAGGTGCCAATTCTCCTTTTCTGTCAACCTCTCTGGTCAAATAATACAGTCATTTTAAAAAGCCTAAATATTTTCAGCATTTACTTTGCAAAAAGTTTGCAATATTACCGTAACACTTTTTCAACACATTCAATAGGATGTGAAACCAGGACAACTCTGCAATGCAAGGTGACCATCCATATCTTTTAATAGCCTTTCAAAAGAGCACAAGGAAATTTTAACACAAGATTTCAGCATAAAATGGTAATTCTACAAACAAACATCCACATCAGAAATTATGAACGCTGATTAGGCATTTTCACTGTGCAGTAGTTCCAAAGTATGGCCACAGCCCAGTAAAACAGAAGGTTAATAATGCAAGGCTGTGTGAGCATCAGAGTTATGTTACAAGTGGGCCTTTAAACTGTGTTTACCACCAACACGGGGGGGGGAACCAAACCCTCGACCTTCAACATCCTGTTGCCAATTTTGTAATCTAATTGAGAGGACTCTGAATTCTGTAGTTATGAAAGACCTGTGATTCCACGTTACACCTTTTAGGATTTTGAACAGTACAGAATTCCAACAGCCATGAAAACAGTAACACAAGAGTAGATTAACAATAACACACAAGTACAGGCACCACAACCAGAGGGCAGCTGTACACAGTAGAATTAGCTTCAAAGACAGATGTTATTTGATTTGTCTGTCTCAGTGTATTATGCTATCACACAACTGTCCTAAATACAGCTCCCATACCTTCATTAATATTCATCTGGGACAATTTACTGTGTCACATACCAGACACACTACTAAAAAGATAAGATTTTTCTTTAAATTTTACTTGGGGCAGGAGCTGGTCTTACTTGTGAGTGGGGGAAGGTTCCAATTTTAATAACTCCTTTAGAGTCGAAGCCTGAAAGATGCACACAAAAGAAGTTTTGTTTCTGTGAATAAAAACAACCATACATTCAGAGGGCTGAATGAGATATTTGTATCCAAACATTTCTATTGACCATGCAAACAAAAGCAATGTGGAAAGGTAATAAAGTTTTAAAGCTAGGATTCCTATTTAAGAAACAACAATGATGTATTTTGCCACAGCAAATAAAATTATAAACCCTACTGTGCCAAGCACTCCACAAGCACAAACAAAAAGACAGTGCCAACCCTGCCAAGCATACGATAATTAGCGGGCAGCCATACAAATACACCAGAAGTCGTACCAACAGCAGCTGAACTTCCTTTCTTCAGGTCTTCATGAGACTGGTCTGCATTCCTCAAGAGTGTTCTCCTGTTGATTCAGCACCTTGTCTCACCTTGGTCCCTGCCACTTCAAGGTAACGCCCATATACAAATGAACTAAAACAGTCCATCAGACACTGGCCAAGACTGAAGGATAAGCAGCAGGTTCCAGGAGTTGGCTGCTTTGTTACAACACTTCTGGGTTTCCCACTCCTCAGTAAAGAAAGGGTGCGTGGTCAGAGAAAGCGTTTAGAGAAACACTGATACCTCCAAGAGACTAGCTGGAGGCTCACAAGCTTGGTATTAGAAGGGCTGAGGGAAACCACTCCTTCACCAGAGCTTCCAGAGAACCTCGGCTCTCAAGCTCTGCCTGCCCTCAGCAACGACATCCTATACATTGGAGAAACAGCTCTTATCTAACAGCAAGTTTTACTTTGAAAACCCAACATTTCAATAAGAGTATACACTGAGAATATTTATGAGCTTAATAAAAAGGGGGCTTTGTTTTTAATTTAAACATAGTGCATCTCTTGCCTAAATGGAGCTAGAATTATTAACATTAATCAAATACATGTCAGACTCTAACTGCAAAGAAGTTAGATTTAGGATGGCAGGAGTACATTTTTAGGCTAATTTTTAAAAAGTGAAGCTATAGCCTCTACCAAAATCTGAACTAACAGATGTGGAATCCATACATTAACCACAAGAGCTGATAAGTGAGAAAAAAACAGAAGCTTTGAGGAAAAGCAATATTTGAAGAAGGCAAAAGAAGATTTTTTGCTTTTTTAAAGAAACTCAAGAGTTCAACACACTATCACACTCTCTACTCAAACTATTTCATTCATTAGGAGAAGAAGATGGTCTTATTCCTGCTACTACTGAATTCAATAGGCCATTTATTTAGCAGCTCTCTGACTGAAGTATGTGCTCTCTTTTATTCACTCTGGTGTTGACAGCAGTAATCAAATTTTGTACATACCACTGGCTCTATTATAGTTCAACAGCAGCTGGCTGGCTGCCTAGTCTTCTTATCATCATGTAAGATAAAAAAGACCAGCCAAACAGACCAGCAGAAAGTACAGTTTGAAGACAGAACTAGAGTGAAGCCTAAATAGAAGTCTAGTAAGTAGAAATCACATGCTTCTATGCTTGCCCATGTATTACAAAGCATGGAGAAGAACAAGGGTAGGCTCAACACATGACAAGCTTACTTTAACAGTTTTCAGAAGGACTGGAGCTTAGAAGAGGTGGTCTGAAAGCCACACTTCATACATGAAACACTACTCATCAATAGCTCGGCCCACGCAGCAGTGAATGGGAAAAAATGAAAAGGTGTAGAGATGGGGAGAACAGGACAGAGAGGGAAAACCAAACAAAAACCAGAGAACTTTATCCTTTCATTTGAAGGCGAGCTCATAAATACTTAAGAACACTTCTCTATCACAGCCCCAGAACGTATGAAGTCAGCACTGGGTTCACTGTAGAATTAAAGTTCACAGAGGCAAACAACAATAGGAGTGGAGGGCAACATCCTTTAATTATAAAAATCCCCTGTATGCAAGGCAGTCTAGAATGAGATTGGTTTCCATTTCTTCTTTGCCTTCTGGGAACCTTCCAAGAGCCTTGAATGCCTTGCCTCTGAGAAGAGGAAACTGGATTCTTTTTCACAGCCTCCCTCCTTCTAGCTTTGTTCCAAGTAGGCTCTGGTTAACCCTGCTCTGAACTTCTACACTTCTAGACCAGTCTGCAGAGAAGAGCTTATTTTATGGAAGAGGAAAAAAAAAGCCAACGAAGAAGGAGATGCAGACCTCCTCCCTCACCTTCCTTCTCCAAGATGCACAAGCCAAGAACCTTCTCCTTCCCAGAGAAAAAGCACATCCCTCTGCAGGGTTCATGCACTACCTCTCTGGCCCTACCTTTTATAACACTGCTATAATGAGCTTCTAACTAAGCGCTTCCCGTGCTGTGGGACATTAACAAGTTTTGTTCAGGATGTTTTATTTCACTATAACAAGAAGACAAGACTTCTGGGTATTTTTCTGATCTGACAAACATGTTTTGTATTAGCACAACACTTGCTTGAACAAGCAAATAAGACAGCTTAGAGGGCAATGCTAAGAAGAAGGATGCTCAAAAGGCAAGGTCAGAAAGTCATGTTTCAAGTATCTATTGCATTTTGATAGAAACAGGTCATTAGTTTAACCCCCACTTCAGATGGGTAACAAAAAGGTTTTAGCATTTCTGTTGATAACTCCATCAGCATAAAGCTTTCACCTGAAAAGGGCACTAGCAGTACATTAACTGGTTTTCTACTGCAGAAGAGGAACAGTTTTGATTGTGGCAGCTGCTGGAGCCCTGGAGTACAGGTAACACACAGATACCCTCTCAGTGCTCACACAAGCAGCCCCAATAGCAAACCCTTCCACCACACCGTGCTTCAGCCATGCTGCACTTGACACACCAGGTTAAACAACACATCTGTGGCTGCTGCAAACAACCAACTGTTTCAGCCTGCAAAAGTAGTAACAGCAGCAACTGTAGGTAAATTGTGACACCTTTCAAGAATCTCCACAATTTTAGTTACACTTTTTCAAAAGTTGCTCTCTTATCTTTGGGGTGGAGAAAATCCCTTTTTCTCTTGTTTAGATACAGAAAGGAGTATTTTGAATGCACACACTCAGGGAATCTGCAGAGCAGATTATTATTCCAAAAGTGTTCTTTACATTATAGTCGTATCTGTGAAATCCAACCACGATACACAACCAGTACCCCCTTCCACAAAACATCCTGGGCCGCCTGTTCCCAAGCAGCCCAGAGAAGTGACAGCAGGTCCACAGGAGACATGGGAGCCTTCCGCATTTTGATTCTCACTTTAGATGCCGACAACACCTTCTGAAACAAGGTTCCTGCCCATTCACTGACACATCTATAGAACAAATCCTGATCAATCTATGACAAATGCACTCACGTGCCAGTATGCTGGAGTCTAACGTATTTCAACTGGAGCCCTGGGTTGAGCCCTGAGTGGCAGCGTGCAAGGCCAAGCACAGGAGAGAGACCATTGCTTCTGCTGCCCTGGCCCCTTCAAGCAGCAAACCTGGTAGTTCACAGCTCTCCATACCTCTTGCCCTGCCAGGAGGCAATGCCCTGCTGCAGTGGAGCAGACTTGGCAGCCTGAAGGCCCAGAGGCTGCGAGAGATGCTGCCGGGCAACACCACCCAGGATGGAGCACTGCCCTCAGCACACCCTGCAGCACCAGGAACTGCTGCAGAAAAAGGCACTGCCTCCAAAACATATCATGCTCCTCTCCCTTCCATGTGCCAGGATGCAATCCAAAGCTTGGGAAGCAATGGCTTCAGCAAGCAGTACGAATACAATAATTTACTTGTAGCTTTTCCTGACATTTATTTTCTACATGTCGTTTTGCACCTCCAAAAAAAAGATAGATCTCAAAGCTTCCTTCTAAATTGCAGAGATTTTTCCTTGATCTTCTGATACATTCTTCTCAAACTAGAAGATGAAGGTGGGAGGAATGGGAAACCTATAGGATTTCACTCTTAACTGCAGTCACGTAGGTCAATGTCATTTTGAGCACACTTCCATAGGTATCTGCTCTGACTTATATTAGATGTACTTCTGCTACCAAACTCTAGCCAGAGTGCACAGTAATAAAGAAAAAAACAGTCCCACCAACAGCAGAAGAGCAACCCAAAACACTCCAAAGCCTGTATGTCAATATAACAGATACTTGGAGCCCTACAGGGGACAGCTCCTGCGTGGAAGGAGTCTCTTCCTCCCTGTCCATCAGCTACAGCAGTAAAGTACTAACCACCTTCTAACTAAGTACCACGAAATGGGGCAAAGGAGAGGCTAAAAGCCCTAGATGTAACGCTCCCATCCACTCCCCTCACACAGGTGTACATACAAGTGCTATATATACATACTCTGAGCAGCAACAGACCACGCTAAGCTGACACTGAGGCACAGCAAGCAGGGCTGTGTGGAGGCACTGGGGTGTGCCTCAGGCTTGGCACGGAGGGGAGGTACAGCACACGAGGAAGCCTGGAGAGCAGCTCTGGAGCAAGTACATGGCCCTCTGCTTGCCAAGGACACCTCTACCAGCTAGTGCTGCAACCACAGCCTTCACCCTGAAAGCTAAAACCCTCATCTCCTAACACTGAGGGAGCAGGAGGGGAGACAATCACGGTTAAATTTATCACAGGCACATTTCAGCAGAGTCACAGTCAGCAATGACCGAGGCGTTGGTGGTTAGCAGAGTGCCACCAACAACTGCAGCTCCAAACATCTACAAGATTACTTTCTTTTTAACACACCCTGGAACAATGTATGGGTGATCAGATAGCACCCTCCAAGGCATTAGCTCTTCAGCTGTACTATTCAAAGCACACTATTTGTGGACTGCCACTGAGCTGTCACAAATATATCTATTTATTACCAGTCTTTTTAAAATTAAATTTCTCCCACCCAGACAGTCTGCTTCCCTTCCAGTTCGCAACAATGTATTTTATTGATCCTTTTCCAAAACAAAAAGCCACAGAGGACAAAGGGAGGGACTACACTCTGCAGAGGTGCTCTGCCTTCTGCAGGAATTATTAAAGAAGCCCTTTGGACTTTGCACAGTCCCCATGCTGGGCATGAGGCGTTTTGCTCACCAGGAAAAGAGGGATCTCCAGAAAGTCTGCATTAGGAGCCCCAAGTCTCCCCATTCTTTCCTTGAACAGTAAGACTACTGCAGAGAACTCCTTATGCTAAACAGGTTGTCTTTTCCTAGTCCAGAAAGGTGGAAGCCAGTAAGAAGCTAAGTAAAATAAATAAAATAAAAAAAAAGACAAGTCTGTTCCCTGTGGTTATACAGCTGACTGTAGGTGGCTCAGGGACAACCTTCCTGCAAGCAGCAGTGTGTAGGTATTTGTCAAAATGTATTAATGGACAAGAATTTTGACTCATTTGTGCTGACTGAGAATAGTCTTTTAAGAATAAATACAGCACTAGCAGAGAGAGGACAGTGTCACACATACAGGACAAATGCATCTCCCTTTGAACTCTCCACCCTCCAGGGGATAAACCTGTCTCCTGACAAGGACTCAAGGCAAGCATCTCTTTCCAAAATACCATTTCTGTTACAAAAGCCAAATCCCACCCACCAAAAAAAAAAAAAAAAACACCAAACAAACAAACACAACCACACAAGGAAAAACCACACCACACACACAAAAAAAAAAAAAAAAAACACCCACCACAACAAAGACAACAAAAAACCCCACAGCCCACCGAAACATGCCCACACAGCCCGGCACGGGAATGCTGTGCTGGGCCTGCGGGACCTGGCGCAGGGATGCGGCCCAGAGCCCGGGGACCACATCCAGCCCAGGGTCCCAGCACAGCCCCCCTAGGGACCAGACGCTGCCCAGTCTGGTGCCCCACTGATCCTTCTTCCAAACAATGCCAGAGGCATGCCTCAGTTTTTCAAACTGAAGAAAAGCCATCTTAAAGTTACCTGCTTTGCTGCCACAGTACGAGGCTTTACTTCCATGAGTGACCATGTTACCAAAAGAAAAAACACCCAAACCCTCCACCCCCCCAAAACACATGCTCCAGCTTAAACCTCTTTAAAGCCTCCGTCTAACTGCAGACCTACTCTTGTTACTTTGTCCCACTCACTGGTAAAAGCCTACACACCAGTTCACAGCTTTCAGCTGCCGATTTCCTTGTAACAGCTAGAAACTGGAAATCATTGTTTGTTTAAGGCTGCCAAGACTGCAACGAGGCCTAAGAATCTATTTCAATAGATAACCTGACATCAGACGTTTTGGTAGGTATAACACTCTACAAAGACTATTTTAAAAAATAAATATTTGCACAACAGTGCTCAGATACTAGAAGTGCAGTGTTAAAACTATTGTTAAAATTAATGGCCTTCATTTTCCCCCTCCTCCACCAATTAGCACTGTAAGAAAGAGTAAGGTAAAACCATGTTCTTCTTTAAATATGGAACCTACTGCAAGCTGCAAAATAACTGATTATTAAAATAGTTTGAGGCCCAGGTCAATTTATAGAGGACCACCATGCAGCAGCTATGGCAACAGAGCCAGCAGCACTGCCCTGCCAACTGGCCATGGGGATAAGAACAAAGAGCAAAGCAACAAACAGCATCAACCTGCTTCCTTGGGGCCACGGGAGCAGAATTAGAGCTGTCAGAGGGAGGGCTCTTCAGTTTAGCAACAGCATTTCTGTGTATCAAGGGACTGGAGAAGAAGAGTGTGGAAAAGAGACAAAGCACATAACACAACTGAACCGTTACCTAGAAGGAGAAGAGACCCACAGAACTCAACACGAAACCCCCCAAAGCCTCTCTAACTGTGCACACATACACACATGCTCATAAGCAGAGATCCAACAGTAGTGAAAAGATAGGTGCACATCCTTTTGAAAACAAAGCACACCTTCTCAAATAACCTGCCCAGGTTCCCAGGCAGAGGGTGGGGACCAGCCTCACCCACACATCAGCTGAAGTTAAGCAATAGCTGGGTGAGCAGGTACCTCACTCAGCTCCACTAGCTAAGAAAGCTCACACAAGCCACCAGCATGTACCGTCAGTGGAGACGTGGTGAAAAGAGGGCTAGGCAGCAGCAAGCAGCTGAGGGGCAGTAATCTCCTCAGCTTTGCATGCCAGCAAAAGGTTGCATGTTTACACTCTCAGTTGTTTTCAAGAAATTTTCAAGCGAGCCTTTTGGGCAGATCCTTTGCAGGCTTCTGCCAGGTCAAATGGAAAACGCTGGACTCAGTTATTTACGCTCAAGTGTGCGGAGGAGTAATTACCAAAGCCTCACTGGACAGAAGGATTGCATTCTTTTATTCTTCAAATGCCACCACCCACTAAGACATCATAAGAAAACTCACAGAAATCTCCTAAGCAAACCCAGCGTACGCTGTGCAGAAGTTAGTTTGCAATCACATAGCACCTCTCAAAGTACTATGGCACAAGGAACCCTGCCAACGCTGACACCACCAGTGTGGCTTTTTTTCACCAACATAGCCAAGTGTTAGTAGAATTTAAAGCTTAAATCATGTGAGGGTTGAGACATAGGCCACAGGTACAGTAAGGTCCAAGAAGTCTTCCTGTGCAAGACTAAGTGTCAAGTCACACACATTCCCATGGCAGAAAAATGAAGCCCGTAAACACAAACTCTGCTTCATAATTACTTGATGCAACACATGCAGCACAGCATTCCCACATAAATATTTAATGTCAACAATATACATGTTTACTAGCTGATTTTAAAGCAATTTGAGGGTTAAAAATATGCACCCACTATACTAACATTACTGGTCACCTTACTGAAGCATCACACTTAAAGTTGACGTGTGAGCAGGTGCAGTCTCGTCCAGCCTGAACAGCAGCTTTTCTGCTGCTCACCCCTCCCCAGGCATTTTGTACTATCAGTTATGAAGCCATTTGACATTTACTGCAACAACCTTACAACAGGCTCAATAAAATTTCACATTGCTTTTACAAAACCACTTTAAAGCTGAAGCCTTTCAATTCAAAGGGAGGGAAAAAAAATAATCATTCTTTAATGCCTTATCCCTCCCCTGTCTGACTGAACAATGACTGCTTTCATGTATTTTAAAAAACTATGCATACAGTGAGCATGCTTAACACTATGGGTACATGAGCATGTAGTAAGTAACTTCAAATAAAAGCTTTTACACTGAAGTGGATAGCTTGAGATTCTGGAACACCACACACCAACCTGTGTGTTCAGGACCCTCATGACATTCAGCACATGGGCTTCTGTAACTCTACAAGCTCCCCAGCACACAAAGCAAAGTGCTCCAAACAGCACACTACGACTGCCAGTTTGTTTCTTACTTTCCCTTGTCTTATGTACTACTCTACTAACTTTTGTTGCTGCTACCAAGCACTGAACAGGTTTTCTCATAGGGTTGTCTTTTTATTTTAATAGCTTAACTTGTTCTTGAGTGGCAACAGGGTGCTACTGAAAAGTGTGCCCCATTTCTCTCTGCAGGCCTGTCAACACGTACAGGCAAACACCACTTGAACTTCACAAAGCTAGTACGGAGGCAAGTTATATTAATCTTGTTTAAAGGTATACTTAAAAAATCTTTATAGGTTGGCAAAACTCCAATACAAATAAAGGAGGAGGAGAAGAACAACAACAATACACAGAAACAAGTGGCATGGCAGTTGTAATTCACTCAAGCACAAGCGTGAAGCCCTATGAGCATTTTTTACTCTGCCTTCAGCTTGCCCTAGATTTGAGAAATTCTCCAATACCTGTACTCAACCAGACAGACTGTGTTCATTACCAATAATTCAATATCTAAATGTGTTATCCCTACAGTTATACTGTCATATAAACTTTTCTATTGCTTATGCACAGTTCCCTCATTCTAATTGTACTAGTTTATGACAGTTCTATGAATGAAGTACTACAAAACTTCGCTGCTGCTCTTTGGTTGTTTGGTTTGGTTTTTTGCTTTGGTTTGTGTGGGTTTTTGTCTCCTTTTTGTTTTGTGGGGTTTTTGGTCTTGTTTGGTTTTGGGTGGGTTTATTTTGGTTATTTACTTTGTACCATGGTCTTAGAATTAATCCTTTGTTTGTCTGTTATCTTTGATATGCTTGTAGATCTTTTATTTGTTTGATTTTAAAATCACTTGGAGCTCTGACACATTGCACTCCCTATAACAAAGTTTGTCTCAAAAAAATAAAATCACTTTCTAATCAAAAAAGCACTTCAAGTCAGCCACAGAAAGAAGTCAAACTCCCATAATATATTATTTTCATAAACAGGAAAAAAAAAAAAAGGATCTCCCCACAATAAAGAGTTACAGCTTAGATTATGAGATAAGCAAGGCAGTTTAGGAGAAGGGTGGTAAGCTTCAGAAACAGAAGTTCATACAGATTCAATTAAGTTGTTTGTGACGTTACTTAATAACAAAAAAACAACTACTATCTACCTTCGGTAAAACTTGTGCTGCTGAGTGTATGTGAGGCCCTGGGTCGTTGAAAAGTAGCTCTAATGTAGATGCAGTCAAATGACCACAAAAAAAAAAAAAGTCAAGAAGCTACATGACCCAGCAATTTTTAGAGACCTCCTTTGACCCTAAATCCTTAAACTATCTTCCCCCAGCCCTGCTGTTTTCCACCACCTAGTTCTTCCTACTTGCCTTCACATATTCCTCCTAAGAACAACAAAAGTCTCACTACTGTCAAGGAAAGAAGAAAGAATAAAACAGTCAGCTCTCCAAGCAAAAATCACAAGACAGTTCACTCAGTCTTCTCACTCCCACATGATCATCAGGTGCTGCCACACTAACAAACTTGCACCTCCCATTCCACCATAATTAACTCCATCATCCCTGCCCTGTCCTACCCCTGAGCTATAAAGTTGCTAGTGTTTTGAACCTCCATCAGGAGGATCAAAATCAACGAGGCAGGGCAGCTCACTGCATCTCAGTAAAGGGAGCATAAATCCCTGTGAACACCAAAAATGAATACTGCATGCCCCCACAAGATCAGGCAACTGGGATGGACAAGCAGCACAGAACCAGGTGCTACCACTGACCTCCTCCCACCAGCACAAAAAAGCAGGTTCAGGCAAACAGGAGGGGGGAGAGCACTGTCACAATAAATTTAATTTGTACGTGTCCCTACAACAGCATTTCAGCAGCCAGCTAAACCACGACTCATAGCCACTCCCAGCACAAGGTTTCTGGCTAAGCCCAGCTGAGCCACAGAGAGCTTTGCCAGCTCCATGTGACAGACAAGCCCAGAGAAGTGCCCAGGGCCTGTCCCAGACCTTGCTGCCTCCCCCGAGAACTGGTTGGAATCGCTTCAACTCGTTTCAAACTGTATTTCAGTATTTGTTAGAGAAGGAGGAGGACAGTACTAGGACGTGTCCGGCTGCAGACAGCAAGAAATTTGTGACTGTTACAGGAACAGCCAGAGCCCCTTCTCAGTTACTATCCCAACCATTCATTCAATTCCCCACACCCTCAACGGCCAGTTCTGGCCAGAATCACCGAGGGCACTCTAATGATGCAGTTGGTCTACCATTTGTTCCACTACTTCAGAAAGCCAGTGTCAACAGCATCCTGCTTCCAAGCTGCTCCAACCAGGAAGTCTGTTGGGAAGCTGTGCCAGAGCAGCAGTGATGACAGGAGGGAATTCCTCACGTCTTGCTCCCGAGCCATGGCATCTGGCCACAACCAGTTCACCTGACACTCAAAGCCTAAGGATGGACCACAGACACAGTGAGCACATCTCATTTGACACAGAGCTTATTTGTATGTCTTCTCCTGCACTAAATCCCAATTGCTGTTAAAGAAAGAAGAGCCAAGAAGTTTATTATGATTTCTGAGCCATGGTCAGGTTCTGCTGCTGCTGCTGGGAAGCAGGAAGGTTCAAGCAAACAGCAGCAATCCCATGGAGGGCTTGGGAGGTACAAATGGAGAAGGTGAGTGCTTACAGTCCACATGCTTACAGAAATTATACAAGGCTCCTGTGGGAGTCAGAACTTCCACAGCTTCAGCCAGGCTTTTTTTCTGAAGGTAAAAAAGTCAAACATTATAATTAAGTTCCATGGCAGATACCACTATAAAAATAAGGATGTTTCCTTTTCATCTGCTTCAAGAACTCTACCCTAGAAATTCCCTTTCCAGCATGCTGGCAGTAGTCTATAATCATAGCCAGCTGCAACAGGCCTTCTTCATTATCTGCAAAAAATTTAACAGACATTAAATTCCACTCTAAGGAGTGCTGCATCATCGTAGAAAAAGAAGGAAAAAAACCACAGCACACATCAGGACAATGCTAGAGAGTCTTGGTAAATATTGCAAGTACAAAGTATCTATCTCATCCACAACAACTTCACAGAAATGCAGAGGTGTTTCAGCACTGTCTGCCTGAACAGAAGTCCTCCGAAATTATTTTTGAATAAGCCAAGAGTCTTTTAACATAACTGAGGTTACAAAACATGCATTGCCAAGATCCCTTTCATCAAATGATCTTCTAGACAGCTTATTGTGGCCTTCCAGTATCTTAGGGGGGCCTACAAGAAAGCTGGGGAGGGACTTTTTAGGATATCGAGTAACAACAGGACTAGGGGGCATGGGGCAAAGCTGGAAGTGGGCAGATTCAGGCTGGATATGAGGAAGAAGTTCTTCACCATGAGAGTGGTGAGACCCTGGAATGGGTTGCCCAGGGAGGGGGTTGAGGCCCCATCCCTGGGGGTCTTTAAGGCCAGGCTGGATGAGGCTCTGGGCAGCCTGATCTAGTGGGAGGTTTCCCTGCTCATGGCAGAGGGGTTGGAACTGGGGGATCCTTGTGGTCCCTTCCAACCCTGACAGATTCTGGTCTGTTTTAGCAGAGGACTTTAGAGCCCTAATGGCTCCATGGTTGGACTTGATGATCTTGGAGGTCCCTTCCAACCTAAAGGATTCTATGATTCACTGTAATATCCAAGTACCTTCCAACAAAGCTCTGCAGAGAGCTTAGCCCTCTAGGAACAGTCATCCTCTCCTCCCTTCCTGGCACTGGAACAGTGCAAGTAGGAAAGGACACACAAGGAAGGAGAGGGAGGGAAGGGTCACCACACGTATACCTCCTTTGTGTCTATAAACAAAATCTATTACGAAAGTGGAAGCTAAGTAGACTAGAACAACCATGCATCTCATGTTTGCATTAACAAGTTGCTGCCAGACCTTTAGGTTTTATGAACAATGCATGCAGGAAATAGGAAAAAAAAAATCATACAGCATTTATCTCTCGTCTGAAAAGTTGGGCACGTGGTGATGAACTTCCAAAAGCGCAAACAGAAACCATGAGGAAACCTAATACATGATGCTTAAAAGCTGAGTTAAGTTTTGATTTCTACAAAGCCAAACTCACAGCAGCAAGCCTGGCACAGCCACCAGTACAGAGTTGCACAAGCCTCCTCAGCTGGGTGGGGACCTCTTGCTGAGGGTGAAACTAAGATTTTCCAGCAAGTTCATGAGATCACCACTATCCCTGCTCATTCCCTCAAGCAATTCAAACACAACTTTCACACTCACATACACAAGAAAGAAAGTACACAGACAAGGAAGGAGAAACAGAGAAGGACAGAAAAATATAGCTAGGCATTCCCAAATTCAGACCCTGACCACCACAAGAGATGTGATGTATCTTGGCACAAGTAGAAAACCAATTACCAGCTTTTTGCTAGCAGAGTCAGAAGGAAGCAGTGAATCTACCTGCATCTCCAGAGTCCAGATGCCAGTGCCCAGACATTGCATATGAAACAGAGAAACTGACATCAGAAACTGAAGACATCCATGAGAAACCTTGGGAATTAACCTTATCAAGCAGGCAGAGTAGCTCAACTCAACATCCATAAATAGTCATGAGAAGTGTTTGAGATTGTTCTTCATTTGATATGTTCACTCATACCAAAGCTGACCAGGAAAGGGGACTGGGTTGGGAGTGGAGAAGTGGGAAAGAAGTGGCAATAAATATCATCCCACAGAGGCTGAATAACTCAGCTCCTTCAGTCATTAGCCTGAGATGCACACTTTCCTGTCTGTACCTACTACCTGGAGTCTGACCACATGAATCTAGCATTCACCAGCAAGAATGTCTTCTGTCTGCCACTTTGGTTCTGAATCTTTCTCCCCCACTTATGACCTTTTTTTCTGTATGACTCAGAAGATTTGCCTTTAGCTCAACTATGGCACTGCTTTTTATAATTAAGCAAATGAGCAAGAATACATATTCTCCACACAGCATTCTTTCATTCTGTGGGGAAAAAAAATCCAGTCACAACCTAGAAAAGGACCATTCAAGCCCACAGGTAAGTCCCAACAAAAAAAACTCTAAGGACTTTAGGGCAGTGTACACCAATCCTTTTACAAAATTTCAGATGGCTTAAAAGAAAAGTTACAAATCACCACTTTTCTATTAATTATTATTCAAGGTTTTCAACAGACACATCTAACTGTATTGCTGATGCCCAGGAGCCCCCCATACAGTTTAGATGTGACAAGGAAGTAAATGCATCCCCTAAGAGATATCCAGCTGTATCAGTGATGCATCCCCAAGTGAGCACATGTGCTTGTTGTTGGTTGCCACCAAGTCACCCCCACTAGCTGGGGACAACTCAGGCTGGAGGTGGAAAAAGCTGCTTCTGCCACCAGCAGCTGGTAGGGGGTGGAGGGTCAGGACAGGTTGCAAGAACTCCCACCCCAGCACACAATGGAGGATGCACAGACACATGCTTCAGTACAAACTGAGGATTTACCATCCTCCCAAGCAACCAACTAGAAATGCCTCTCTAAGGACAGACTTCTAACCACCTCAAATCCACACACTATTATATAATTATGCTCAACTTGAAAGGGCTGAATAATTTCTGAAGAATTTCAGCATTCACAAATGAAGTCCCAAAAGAAACTATATATATAGGTCTAGGTACATGTGTGCACCGGCATATACATCTACATATACCTTTGTCTTTCTTATGTTTAAGCACACACAACAAAGATAACAAAAAATGAACCCTGTTGCATCTTGTTCCATCACTATAAAAAACATCATAGAATCATAGAATGTCTGGGCTGGAAGGGACCTCCATAGGTCATCTAGTCCAACCCCCCCACCATAAGCAGGGACATCTCCAACTAGATCAAGCTACTCAGAGCCTCATCTAGCCCGAATGAAATGCCCTATTTTAGGCTAAAATGCCTTATTTTAGGCTATCCTTTGGAACAACAGAAAGAAACACCCAAGCTAGAGGTGTGCCATTAACTTCTATTTACCGTTTATTTTATGAGCGGGAGGGGTAAGAACAGGAGTGATTTTTAAAATGTTCCCTGAGGGCTGAAACTCATGAAATGGTTTTGGTTTTTTTTTTTTTTTTTTTTTTCCAGAAGCATTTTTTCTCTCCTGAAACTCTTACCTCTGTTTGTCAACCCTTACAGTAACTAACTGTAGATACAACCCATCATCTTGCTTATCCTGGACTAATGTATTTAGTATCTGGTATTTTATTCGAGCCATTTCTGCCACCTAGCAGAAATCTTGTTGCCTTTCTCTCAAAGTTAGTCACAAGCCACACCTACCTACCCAGCTACTCTTATAGCAAAAAAGCTGTAGGAAGATACTAATCTTTGAAAACTCTACCTTCTTTCAGTTTTGAAGGCATCAGTCTGTATCTGCAGTGAGAAAACAGAGAAAGGAACAGGAAGTCAGGGTAAGCTTTTTTTGTTTGTTTTCATTTATGATTTGTTTGGGTTTTTTTTTAAAGAAGACTGGGCTATAGTACTGAAGATCAAGGCTGGTCTTCCTGGATGTTCTTGATATTTTCCCTAACAAGGGCACAGATCCAAGTTACAGATAAGCAGAACACACCATGCATCTGTCAAGCCCAAGGTCTGTGACAAGGCAAAGACAACACCGATTTCACAGTTTTCCCTTCTGATCAAGAAAAAAAGGAAAAAAAAAAACCCTACACTATTCTGTAGTATAAGCAGGACTCAGCCTTAAAAATCAATAGCTACTGTTGTGATATGGTGACCCAAAATTATAATTATAGCATAAAGAAGTCCTTAACACTTCAAATTTCAGCCGGATGTACAACCTAAGAAACACCCTCCCCTAACAGGATAACAGATCTGTTTGATACAGCAGCTCTGATGTTAGGCTGCACAGGCTAAAAAACAGTCAGAACAAAAATGTTAAACCTTTGAAATACACAGGGTCATTCATTGAAGGAACTCAAGACACAACACTCGGGCTGATAACAGGAACAATGAACTATTGCAAGCAGTCTACTGACAGATTGCACCCAACTGAAATAAAGAGGTCTTCAAAGCAATTCAGAGGTCCAAGAAATTCTACCAAGTGGAACTAAGTTCAGGAAAACTAGACACATGGAAAGTTACAGATATTTCTTTACTCTTACCATCTTCGAGTAGAAACAACTGTAAGAAATAACAAGGTCAGGTGGAAGACAAAGTAGTACAGAGATAGAAGAACACCATGCTCAAGAAAAAAAAAAAAAATAGCCATACTAAAATTCAGTCTCTAGACTAAACTACAGAACAAATCAAGGGGATTTCAAGAATCATAATAAAGTGGATCCAAATTCATTAGCAAGTATTTTAAGCTCACTACAAGCACACAACTTCAGCCTGCCAGGTCCATCACCCAATACCTGCTACAACTTCTTACTAAACACTTTGTATGTTATGTGTAGGAACTGCCTTTTTTTTTTTTCTAGCCATTGTGCTTTCATATTAAGCTGGAAGAGGCTTCTAAGGCATTTCAAGCATTTCCACCTACTCCCCATTTTCATGCATCAACACTGATCCTTATGGACTAGAAAGCTTGCTGGGAAGTCATCTCTTGGGGTTAAATTTTAACAGACCAGTTTATATTTGCATAGGTCTGGTTAATGAAGAAATGACTGGCAGAGGGTATAATATCCTGAACTCCTGTCATGAATTTTAATTGCCTACAGATGGTTAAGCTTAGCCCTACCTTCCCACAGGGATAATTTCTCCCTCAACCTTATGTGGCACAGCTAGCATTTCACTGACCCCATCGCTGTGCCCATGAGTTCACTACTTGACATGCATCCTGTGGTGGGTGAAGTGGAGCAGTGGGTCAGGCACAGAGAAGCCAAGGTGGGTGCTAAGCTGGAATTGCTCTGCCCTTACACAGTTGAAGAATTCCACCCAGCAATGCCATGGCCTCTGTAAATGATGTGATTTCTAACAGCAAATCTTGTTGTTCCAACTTTTGCAATCTCGATCACTCTTCTAGATTTGTCAAACTTAGTTCTTCAAAGTGAATTATTCCTCATTCCCAACACAGGCTCCCCCCCTGACTCGGGCAGGTTGCCACAGGAGAACAAGGCCTCTCTAGGAGGGAGGTCGGCTCCAAAACAGTAAGTGAAGGAAGCAAGTGTTCTTCAAACCTCCCCATGAAATGACAAATTTCACTTCAACTGCAAAGTGAGAACCTTTTCCTCTACAGCACATTAATGCCAATAACTCAGAACAAACACGTTTACCAAAGCTGAGGTCAACTTGCCATTTATGAAAAACCTTTAATAAGGTCTACAAAATGCAACTACTTGAACTTCAGTAAAACAGATATCCATTGAAGGAGGTACACAGCTTTTCTCCTGTACAAGCAGTTTTTAAAATAAAAGTCTGGCTGAATAAACAACAATCCATAACACAAGATGCCTTTGCAGAATCACACGCTGCCAGATTCAACTCTCAACATCTTTATTCAGCCTGCTTCACATGCCCCCCCCCCCTTTTATTTTTAATATGTGTTTTTGCAAAGATATCACTAAGTTTGCATGGAGCAGTTTGCAGGATCCTGAAAAGTTTTCTGCCAAACTTCCTCTACACTATGGTGTTAATTCACAACATAAATATTCAAAGATATTCTTGAATAACTGCCATAAGGGAACACACTTCTATAGCCACACAGCCACATCCATCCTTAGCTTGTTGTATTAACACTCCGTCCTGGGATAGGAATGGAGGGTCAGGTTCTACAATTTTTTTCTGAGTATGTGACAAAGTTCCATTAAGCCAGGAAAAAAAACAAACAAACAAAAAAAAAAATCAATAAAAAGCAAGTGATATTGGTCACCCAAGGTCACACTTTTATTCCTTACAGTTTAGCTGCCTAAAGTAGAAACCCCTCACAATTTTCATTGGAAACGGAGCATAAAGCTCCCTTTGGTTACTGCATCCACACGTTTTACCCAACAGTCCAAAGAAAGACCTGAAAAATTCATTACAGGATCCATTTCTATACAAATAATTGCAAAGAGGCAAATCATCTCATTTTAGAAATTAAAAAAGAACCAACTCAATGCCAAGGTGATATTTTGCACCATTACTCTCCTTGAGGATGTCATTTTAAAAGTAGTTTCTCTTGCATATACATTCGTATTTGAATGGGAACTTAAAATAAATCCTGTTATTTAAAATTAAATATGTGCTTAATCACTCAGTTTAGCTGTTTATGCTACAAAAGGCAATTTAACATACGACTTTAAGAAATTACTTAAAGCTGAGATCACTTGTTTAACTAGTTCTGCTTGTGAAAAAAAAAAAGATAAATTATAATCATTGCATCAGCTTTTGATTAAGTTTTTAGCAAAGAAAAATCCGCTCACCTTCTGTTAATATACCACCCTTCATTACTGAGATATAATTAAACCTGCTTGCTCTTACTTTGTGCTGGAATGGTAGAGCAGTAGCTTACCTATTTATGCTACCAACATTTAAAAAAAACAGCAGATGATTATTTGTAACAAGCTGGATGACCCTGGAAGACATGATCTGGCTGACCTACCTCAGCTGTATTCCCATCCTTCCAAGTCCTGCAGAAGGGGGTAGGAAAAAAGTCTGAAGATGGTTAAAAAAGGAATTCTATATATAATGAAAGCTTTATATTGTGCCCCTTGATTAAGATAGTCAAAGGATGCCTTAGTTAAAAAAAAAAAAAAAAAAACAGTAATTTAACCAGAAACTATCTTCTTCCCATTTTGTGCATTAATTGAATACTTATCTCTAAAAATAAGAGTTATAAATGCTGTTTTGCTGACTGTTAACAAGATGCACCTTACACAAAAGGAGCAAGCTCTGTATCATACACTAATTCACAATTAATTAGATTTTACAATTTGCCACATTTTCAAAAAGGCTTTTGTGATACCTTGCAGATTCCAAATCGTAACAGAGTTCAATGCACTCATCCAAAAAGGAGAGGAATAAAAATAAAGTGAAAAAAAAATTTAGCAATTCCCTATTAAGTCTCCCACAATACAGATACAAAGCAAATAAAAAGATGAGTCCCACACAATTCACACACGGTCCTTCGCCCAGTTATACAACACTGCATACCAGATAATAGATCCAGATCAAAATCCATCCCAGCAGCCACAGATTCTCACCAAGATCAAATACAATTAATTCAACTGCTTTTTAAAGACTTCCAGTAACATTAGTTATCATAATTACAACTCATCCACTCTGACAACTGATAACCCTTTGGCTCTGCTAAATTCAGTAGAGCCAAGAATATATTATTTCCTTTCCTTCGTTGTACTGTAGATGAGAGTTGAGCCCCAAATATCTGCAGCCTCTTTACGTTTTTCTGGCAGCACAAGAGATTCTTAATGGGACAGCTAGTTAAGGCTCTTTTCGAGTGCTGGAATAGTATGAAAGGAGCCTTATTGCAAATGAGAATCCCAGGCAGATATAATATCTTATCAGGAACAAAACCCCTTTTTCTGCCTTCTGTCTTCAAATGACTAGGTAGAGAAAAACACTTGTGTGCATTTTGATGTAAAGGGGAAAGAAGTGCCAGTTAGTGCACATAAGGACACCAGCCTGTAAGAAGACAGACTTTTCAAAGTGTACAAAACAGGTATAAAGAATTACAATTCATTTTACAATTTCTCTCCTCTGTCACATACCCACTCAAATTATGCAGAATACTTTCATAATCAGGTTATGCTAGTCCTAGGCCACAAATTTTTGTTTCATATGACCCCTACAGTGCCTTAGCACCTTTCAGCAGTGCAGTACAGCAGGAAAACTTAGGTTCTTTAACCCCTTCCTCTTTTCGCCAGCCAGCAAAATGGTTTTCAACTAAACTTTACATTTTCGTGTATTTTTATTATGTAGGGATGCAAGTCCAAGTTAAAGCCAGAGACTACAGGGCCAAAATAAGAAGCTGTAACAAAAGATGGTGAGAACTAGCATGGAAAATAAATCAATCACCAAAACATTTCTATGCAGTCTTCATTTCTTAATCAGTTTATCTGAACATTATATAGACATAGTCCATTTTCAACACTTGGCTAATGGTTTCTGCTCCATCCACCCAACAGCAGCAGGGCAGTGCCATGGAGGAAAGGACACATCAGGACCTTCAAGGCAACAATCCACAGCAAATTCCAAGCTTTAACTTTTTCTTCCCAAATCACACTAGAACCAAAACCTCCATGCAAGTACATTACCCAGCATGAACTATTCTTTGCCAGCTCCAGTGGCAAGATTTGCAGTGGAGCCTATTTTCTCCAAAGGCTTGGACTAATTAAGAGAGGACTTCACTGTCAGCCACAGATTTAATCCTGGAACTATATTTAATCACCCAAAATAAGGCCACCAAATCCTTTAAGGATAGGTACAACAGCCCAAGTCCTCTTCAACATCGTGTTGGAAAGAGACAGAGTAAAAGCAAATCTGACATGCTCACAACAGGTCAGGGTTTCTGGGTCCCTTCATGCCAGTCTTCTCAGTGCTAAAGGCACCCTGGCCAGTTAAACAGACAAAGAAACCACTACATCGTATGTGATATTTTGCCAAGAACACCACAAGTACATTGGCACTAAGTAACATTCTGTATTCATAAATCCACAAACTATGAGATCCATCAGGTATTAAGTGCTCCTCTTCTACCCCAGTCCCTGTGGAAAAAAAATTCTTCTTCCTCAGAAGTGGGCATTACATGCTAGAGTGATCTCTGACCTAACCTAGTAACCCCTAATTTAGGTGTAGCATCAAGTGAACCAGTAAGAGACAGTTTCAAGAGCAACATGAAAGTAGCTGCAAGAAGCAGGAGCTGCTGCAGTGTGAAAGTGCCCTGGAGCAGAACCATCACACTCGCATTCCTCCGAGGGGCAGGTACCTTCCTCAGGTACTGACAGCGCACACCACACGTGATTCCTGTGGGAATTCAGGAGCCCCAGATGACAGCAACCTCACCCAGGAAGTCACCAAGAATCAGACCTCAACCACGTTAACTACAGCATGCCACATCGTTCACTCCACGGGACTGACCACACCATAAAGATGAATGTAAAGCAGAGATCATAAAGCCACGGGGCATTTGCCTAGGATAGCCCTGCATAACGCCCCACTTGCCACCTCACTGCCAGGTGCCAGAGCAGCACCACGCCTGAGCTGACATGCTCTGTACCACGCACACCCTGCATCAGAGCTCAGCACCCCCTGGTAGCACAGACTGACCGAAGGACAGCTGTCCAAACATAGCCCCCATGTTTCCTCCAGGCAAACATGGACCCAACTTCTTGTCAAAAGGATCCGTGATTATCTATATGGTGACATAATTCCACCCTACACGCGAGCCCTAAGCTCCCCTTGTTTCTAAGCATCTCAGTTATGTGGACTCTGACACCGATGCAAATTTCAGGGTCATTATCTCATCCTGGGTAATGAAATCCCTCTTCATCCTGCAGTTTTTGTTCACAAATTTACAAGAACTGTCCCTGTGCACAGGCCAGTCCCCCTTGCAACAAAAATGGCTGTTTATCATGATAATGCTACACTCTTGTGACCATCAGCAGGGGAGGAGGCAGGATGGTCAATGCAGAAGGGTTTCTTTTGCTTGGTCTGGGGAAGGAAAAGAAGAGCAATGAGCTTTGTCTCTAGCTCTTCATTACTTACCTTACAACATCTTTCTCCTGGGGAAAATCTCAAGGCTCATTGCAAGCCTGCTCTTCAGCTTAGACCAGCATCTTTCAGCACCAAGTTTTGGTACTGATGCCTCAGTGTCAGCTTCAGCAGATGGACAACCTCCTTAACTCCTTTTTTTAGCCTTCAGCCTTGGACATGACCATCAAGCAATACACCTCTAGTGCAGGA
>NW_008609126.1:76258-88115 GCF_000691845.1 Merops nubicus
TCACGCGCTTCCCGACACACATTCTCCCTGAGTGATACCTTAGGAATGACCCATCTCTCACCCTACGCTGGGACCTGGTGGTTAGGGTCATGATCAGTGGTTTGAACCCTTTGAAAATCTGAACTGACATTTCAAGAGTGACAACTCAGCCTGAGAGCTGACTCTCAGCTCTAATTGAGAGGCAGTTATAGGAAAGATGGGCACCATCCCCATTTCCTCAGCCCCACCTCACCCACAACAACCGTGTTCTGGAAAGGCAGAGAGGCCCTGCAGCATCTCTGTACCAGCACCCTCCAAACTGCCCAGCAGCTTCAGCAGCAAACTGTAGCTGTTCAATTAAGTTTTCAGGAAGAGGCCCTTTGTAGATAGCCAAGGTCCACTAAGTCTTCTTTGTACAAATATTCATACAGATACCTCTGCAAGCAACCCTGTCTTCACTGCAGTTACCTTCTGTGAAGATGATCCAAAGCAGCAGCTAAACCCTAAAGGAATGCTTTTACCCCTCCCTACAAATCCTTGCTCTGCCAGGGGGGTGAAGCCAAGGAGACAGGAAAAGTATATTATGACCTTTTCCACTTGTTTCATTAGATTTTTAAACTGCCTCATCAACTTGCCTTCTGTTCACAGCACAGAGGAGATGCTGCCTGAAAGATGAGAGCACAAGGGTCCCCAGGCACCAACACACAGCCTCATCACACCCCGGGACACATCCCAGGGCAGCAGGAGCCAGCACGGCCACACTTATCCTTCCGGCCTTCCCTCATACCAGGATGAGAGCAGGAAGGACAAAAGCCTCTCCAGCTCTTTTAAGCTCTTTTACTCTTCCTCCCACACATGGTGGGGGACACAGAGACAGTTACTGCAGTCTTCCTTCAACTGGAAGAAAAACTATGAAGCTGAACAAGGTAGAACAGAGCATGCACACACACAAAAAAACACCACACCCAGACATCAACTGCTGGGAAAACACTGAAGTATGTTTTCCAGAAAGCAAGGTTTGGGTTGTTTTTGTTTATTTTGGGCAATTATTTTTAACCGCAGATCATGTTCAAAAAATTATTATTATTATACTCATAGTTGGAATTGAACAGGACATCTATTTTTAAACATTATTCAGTCACATGTCATCCCCAGAGACATGCCAAATTATAATATATCAATGCCACAAATAATTACCAAGACACCCTGGCTGCAAGCTAGCCTGCTTGGCCATTCTACACTGTCATTGTGTTTTCCATGAATCTCTGGTTTGCACGTGCCACAGCACCTTTCCTGTGCAAAACAAACTACATTAGACTCGAGCCCACATTTTAACTCCACTGCCTCCAAAAGCATCTTCTTTCAACACAAATTCTGCCAGCCCAAGCAAGTGTATACAGGAAGGCAAGTTGATACACTCTGGCAGAAAGCAGGCTATCCTATTTTATATTTATAACATGAAGGCTCAAATTGAGAAGTATAAATATCCCAGCCTCACAACTGACAGTAGACCAGCATTAGTGCTAATAGGAGATGGAAATCATGTGACACATGAAAGTGGCACTTGTTACCAACCCAGACTGTCCCACTTGGTGCCTCAGACAGGCCAGACCATGGAATCTCACCTTCCCCACTGCACTCCCAGCATTAACTTCAGTTTCTCCAAGAGGGAATATGACGCCCAAACTAGCCATCAAGGGCTGATCACCCTTCAAAAGCAACCCACTCATGAGACCAGCTACTGTTCTTTGCTCCCATTGCACCCCCTCGCTTAAGGGAAGCAAAATTGTTTGAGTGAACACGATTTCCCTTCTTTTTACATATGGTACCCAATGACATGCAAAGAGCGCTGTCATACTGCAGCCATCTCGTGTGCCTCACTCAAAATTAACTGTTCTTTAAACTAGGTAATTTGGGAACATTCAATTTGGGGCTCTTTTAAATTTTCTTGGGTTTTGGGGGCATTTTTACTCAAAAAAGGTGTGTTGTGTCTCTGCATTTCCTTCATGGAGATGAACACACCCAATACTGTTAGTCATTAAGTAAGCAAAGTAACAACTATCCTTAAACAGTTATGAAATATTTAACACTGCCTGCTGAGAAGAGTTTATTACCATATCGTGACAGGAAATCCACTCCAGCAGGTTATAAGTAAAGGAGGAGGCTTCAAAGAAGTCATGAATTCTTAGTTTAGAAATATTTGGAAAGACAAATAGCTTTTATGACCCAGAACAGAAATTATTTCACCCTCTTAAAACAAACATTAACAACAAAATACAATTTACATAGAATTTGTTAACATCAATTTTCTTAAGTTTTAGGAACTACTTCATTAGAGGTTAAAAATCTTTCCAAACAGTTGCTTCAGATTTTTAAAAAAACTAAACTCTGGTTGTTCTTACGTCCATACCTCACTTCTCTACAGGAGGGTCTATGTGAAGACACCAAGAAGTCAGTCCTGAGAACTCATAGCAGATTCCCATGCTCCTTCCTGCCATGTGCCCACAGATGTGCAAGAAAGATGCAGAGAGTGCATTAATCCTTTTGGCATAAAAGGTCATTTTTCCCCAACTCTGAAGAGGTGTCACTCAAAGAGAGGCCCTGCTGGAGCACTAACAAACACACATCACTGCAGCTGATGTGGCAGTCACTCCTCCCCTGCATCTCAACAGCTCTGTAAGCCTCTGCTTCTCTTTGGATCAGAAAGGACCAAGAAAAGCATCTACATGGAAACATGCCATAAACTGAACCCAGCAGTTTCCCAGTACCCATAAATAAAAGAAAGTAGTTTCCCCAGTCACAGCAAGTAGCTCATTGCTAGAGCTGGAGTGCCTTTTATGCATTGCTCTTCACCAGGGAGGTAAGGAAGAGGGAAACAGGGACCTGGTGAGGCAGTAGTGCAGAACATCAGGTGAAGAGCTTGGCATCTACAGCGACTCTGTAAGGCATCTCAAATATTACAGAGAGCAGACACAGCTTCCAGGCTCCTTTCCTTTAATACTGCTTTTCCTGTAATCAAGAAGGAACTCTCCATTAACACTGAGGATAAATAATGAACTTGAACGGGGTTTCAATAGCCTTCAAACAAACAAACAAAAACACACAACCACACAGAGTGGTATGACATTTGTTCAAATGGGGTTGTGGCCCTTCTCACTATTCCTTCTTCTTTCTTCTGTTCAATTCTGAACATGCTGGTTTTCCACATCAGCATAAAGCTCACTTCCACATTACTGTAACGGTCAACATTTGACTTATCCTATCGAGATAGTGACACAATCTTCCAAAAGTAAGTTTCAGGGCTTTAATAAATTCTCAAACATCCAGTGAAACCAGAAGAGCGTGGGGCAGGGGAAGCCTCTTCCGAGGTACTCAGGCAGCGGCCAGGGGCAGGAGCACAGTGAGTGCCAAGGATGCAACAAGGCTCGTGGCACACAGCCCACTGGGAACGTGCAACAGCTTGGAGCATTTGCCTCCATCCTCAGTGCATGAGAGAGAAGCAGCATCCTCACCCCCTAATACGTGGGCACGTATTAGGCACAGACTACTCCTCTGCACAGGCCATGAAGTCTATAAATGTACTTTTTGAGTAGAAAGACCAGAGTGAGTACTTCACAACTATACTGTGACCTTTAATAACTCTCAGATTAAACTTAATAGACTATTCTGAGTGAACAGCATGTTAAATTATTATTTAACTTCTTTTTTAAAAAAAAAAAAGCTCAGTAAATCAAACCAGCAAGCTGTAGATTGGGCACTACAGTCAGGTCCAAGACAAAAATTCCTGAGTACAGAGGAAAAGCATTCAGAGCAGAAAGACTATGCACCACTATCCCAGAGAGAACAAAACTATATTCAGGACACTACCAGAATTTCAGCTTCCACAAAGTCTTTTCTCAAGAAAGAGGCACAGCATTAACACAATGTGTTCCTGTGAATTTCCATGTGAAGCCTCATCCAAGAACAGGATGTACACGTAGAAACCAGAAGGAGAGCAATGAAATTTCTGGAAACGATTTATGCTGACCATAGCTGTTGTTCACTATTAATTTACAACAGAAGTAAAAGACTAGAAAAAGGGAATAGAAAGGTCTTGGTCTGTTGGCATTTAAATATGACTTTATTCTCTTCTTTAAATAGAATCATTTTATATTGTAACTATTGAAATAATAAAATTCAATTAAAATAACCAAAAGGTTTCACTGTGTTCCCAGCATGCTCCCATTAAAAGCTCAGATAAATCCTCTCCATTTGCTATTCATGCACAGAGTACTTTTCCTTGCTCGTCCAGGAAAGCATGGTAAATAAATAACAAATTTAAAAGCTAGCAAAACATTCCAGAACTTATCCATTACACCACTTTTCTCTGATTAATAATTTGTGACATGACATTTTAGGAGTATATTCCACCTTTGGTCCTCTGCCATGATCTAAATTAGGGGGGGGAGCATAAACTGTATTTGATGCTGGGCAATAAAAGCAGTGTACAAAGAAACTAAAGTCACCTGTGGAATGAATTAGACCCAAAGCATGTTCTTTCATGGCTTAAGTGCATCTTTCTACACAGCTAAACGCATAAACCAGTGACTGTCCTTCTAGGTTTATCTTATTACTTTACAAAAATCTCCCAGAGTTTTTGGATGGCAAAAACCTCCTGGTTTTCCACAAGGTGAGGGGAAAAGGTGTTGAAGTTCAAGAAGGACCTTCGTTATGAATAAGTTATGGCTGAAAGGTGTTGTTGCACATTCCCTATATTGATCAGCAAAATAACTTCAAGAATATATATCTAATCTCTCACATAGACATCCTTTCCTACCAGTATGTATCCAGTGTTTTTGAGATAGAAGTTGGTCTTTTACTGAAATAAAAAGACCTGGAGCTCTTCACCACTTCTTCCACACCCAGTGGGAGACCCTCACACTTGAGAGGGGGTTATGCTGCTAGGGAATGCTTCCCCTGTGCAGGAGCTGCCTTGTTACAAAAGAAACTACTGATGAAGCAGGGAAATGTTCAAGTTCTTCCTCTCCAGCACCTCAACATGTTTAATACATCCATCCCCTGCACCCAGCAGATTAATGACTACCTAAAAATGCAAATTATTGAAGAGTGAACACATTTCTGAATATAAGAAATATTCACAAGCAGGTCACTGCCACAGTTGTAGCTGACTCACCATTATAACCAGCCTCCTCTGCATCACTGCAGCTCACATCCAGAACTGGTCAGACAGTCAGAGGGAGGACACAGCCCATAGCACACCCAGACAGACTCAGCCCTGCCCTCAGCAGAAGAAACTGTGACTGCCCACGCCCTCCCCGTTACAGCTGACCGTCCTCCAGCAGCTTCCCCACCAACAGCCAGTGCCCAGCCCAGGCCCAGCCCCCACAGCCATGGTTGGAAGCCATGGGAGTCACCAGGCTGCTTGGACATGCCACCTAGAGTTACAGCCAGCAACTCTGTACCAGCCCCAACCTGCTGGTCCCACAGGTAAGTGATTACAAAATATAGCCACAAATGTTTGTATTTTGGTTCAGTTGGGTTTTTTGGCTCCACTCGGGGCTGAGCCCAAGTCAGATCCAATAATCAAAGTAAGTTTTTCCTTTCACTCTGTCCAAAGGCAGCATCAGGGAGGACGGATGTCTTTTCAGAGAAAAGGCCCAAAGACATATCCTAACAAACAAATAAATAGCAGTTTCTGACTCCTCCTTCTTGATGGCAGATGTAAGCATAGACAGCTGCAAAGTCAGTGAAATAAGCCAGTAGTTCCTTGCCTCATTCCCAAAACTACAGCTTGCAACAGAGCCATATCATTGTCTTCTTTCAAACCCACAGGTGCCAGAGGGCCTTTCTGTTTCCTCAGGCTGTTATTTTTCTTGCTACCTTTAAAACTATCAGCTTTCTTCTGAGAATGCACTGTCACTTTCTGAAATTACAGCTCAGCTTGCTTCCCCATTTCATTCCAGAAACACACTGGGGGAGGGGAGGAAAACAAAACAGACTTCTGACAAAGTATGGAGTGCTATAACTTATTCTTTCATCAACACAATAAAAAGTCAGACAATACAACTCCTCCCTCCCACCTCATGATGTTTAAACCCTGTTATTCATTCTTGAGACTGTTATTAAGGCATCCAAATAAATGCAGTTCTCCACAACTTCATGCTAGGAGCATCTCATCTCCCAGGATGGGTGGGAACAGCTGCACTCTTCTAATTGTGCCTTTTCCTTTGAAGGAGGGACACTGTACAACACACAAAAAGCAGAGCATGCAGGCTCTGAGCACACCAGTCCATGCTGCTACCTGGCAGCACAGTAGCTATACTGCCCTGAAACAACACGAGCTCAGCTCAAGCCCACATGCTCTTCCCCTTGCCCTTCTGCACCTCCACTGATTTTACCCATTCCAGCCCATTTCCTCACTCACCTTCAAAAGATCTTAGCAACAATAGTGCCCTGCTCTTCCTTGCTCACAAGAGTCAACCCAAACATGCGCCTAAGTGACTCTGCTAGGAGTAAGAGTCAGGGTGAGGAGAAAACTTAGGAGCAGTTACCAAGAGGTGTTAGAGCAGCACAGCTAATTCTTTGCAAAGCTGCCCAGCCATGTGGTCTTTGAGAACTTCTTTGCACATGAAAACATTTTCATGATACTGTATGAGAGTCTTCCTTCTTCCCCTAGACCTGAGGGCTAAAGAGCCTCAAAGAGCAGTGAGGGAGGTGGAGCTAGCAGCTGCACATTATTCCCAGTCTGTCCTTCACCTAGGCACCCCTTCTCCACAGGATCCTCATTGGTGGAGGGGTCCTACACCACCAAGAATTGTCTCTCCCCAGCACAACTTTTAGACCTCTTTAGAAACCCTTAACACACTTCACACAGTGCCTCACACTGCAGCTCTTGCCCTGGGTTATGTCTTCATTTCCTGGCAGAGCACACGCAAATCAAAAGGCTGCTTTTATGGTTTGGTTTGTTGTTTTTTTTTTTCCCCTCTCAAGGAGCCTCAATTTCTATTCCAAGGCAAAATCGTGCTACAAATATATGGAGCAGCATATGTTATTTCTTCACCTACCAATCAAGAGACTAGCAGAAACCAGCCTAGTGCTTATATATCTGCCATTTCATAAACGCTAGGCAACACCCTAGAACTGTCTTCATTGCAGCACCCAATCTGTCCCCAGCAGACAGGCCAAGAACAGGAGGCAATACAAACGACAGAAAGGAGCCAGGCCACAGCAACCTAAAGGTTTAGCTTTGAAAAGCAGTCATTTTAGCAGCTAGATATAAAGAGTAGCCAATTTGTTGCTCGTCTTTAACGTCTTGCCCGCACACACGCTGCACAAACCTCCCCGAGGAGTTTGCACAGTCCAAGAGCGGCTACACCAGCTCTGTGCCCACTCAGAGTCCTGAGGGTCCACCCACCGCTGCAAGGACTCCTGGTTTCACACCGAGGGAGCCAGACTGACAAAGGAGAGGCAGAGAGTTTGCCCCGCAGCAATCCGGAGAGGCACAACCGAAGGAACTGGTTCCAAAGGCAACATGTGGCACCGTGGGGCAGGGAGCTGCCAGCCCAGGAAGCACTGCTTCTTGGGGACACAGCCAGGCAAGGGCAACAGTTCTCAGAACGAGTCTTGCCTAGGAACTCCAAAAATAAGTCACAACTTCTCAAAGTAGTCTTTCAGTCAAATATATTTATTGTAATTAAAAATGAAAAGTAGATGAGGAGAATTAAGTTCCCCTCAATTTAGACAGGAACTCGTATCTTAAAATGCACCAGAGGCACAGAGCAATCTTCCAGAAATGTTTTTCCTGTCATGTCTTACTCTTTAATTATATATTACCATTCCAAGCTATCATGACAGATTTTAAGTGAGTTTGTCTTTTTTCCATAATTAATCATAGCAAAGACTCATCTGTTCTTCAAGCCCAGTGATGACAGAACTGTTTTCACCACTGTAAGGCAATCATCCCACAGCATTCCTTCCTGAAAGCTACTGCAAAGAGAAAAGCTCATCTATCTGCATAAGATTTCTTTCAAAGATATAAATCAGCCCCATATACATTACTTCATACTATAGAGAAGCAAAAAAAGAGAAAACTGCATCCCCAAAGCCAGCAGACAGACACACAGACTAATAACACTAAATAAATGCTAATTGTAAATACATAAAACAAATGTAACTATCTAGGAACAAGTATCCTACTCCTTAAATATCAAACACTCAGAGCCATCAGCATTCACTACTGGTGCAGGAGGAAGGGAGGCAAAAAAAATGCTTGGTTCTTCTGTGAACCCAAGGCAGCCTCCCTTCTAATTACCATAGCCAAAAGTTATTTTAAAAGCACTTTTGGTCACCATCATATTCTATTCTAAGTGCAGAAGATGTGTCTGCAAAAATAACTTGCAGTTACACGAAGATCAGTGCTAACAAACCACTTAATCAAGGAAGAGCCACATCCAAAGCAGAAAATTATAAATGCTAATTGAAAAACAGAAAGAAGGCTTACTTTTTTTATTATCACAAGTCACAAAAGGGAGACTACCTGGGGCAGGGGGGGAGGGGCATGACAGGGGTGGCTTGGGGATAGACACTACAAAAAAAAAAAAACCCACAACACTCTTCTGCTTCAGAAAATCAAGCATTTATTGCTTACAACAGCTAAAGCATGTTCACAGAAAGTTTTCTTGCTGACTGTTGAAACAACATAATCAATAATATACAGGGACCTCCATTTAAAATGGTTTATCCTTCATCCTCTCAGTTTGATCTCCCCAAAGGATGAATTTAGATACTGGCAAAATTACTTTTCCCCCCCAACTGTGAAATCCTGCAACACACACACTTGTTTTTGCACAAGCAACAAACAGAAACACAATCTGCTGTTAATGGATTTTGACTGCTCTACAGGAAAAGTCTGATTTCCTGCAGTTCTCCTATAGCCTTCACATGGTACACTGGTAGCTTCCCAATTACAAGTCATTAAAAAAAAAAATGCATAGCTTGTTCTGCTCATAAAAACAGTTGCAGATGGGCACCAGACAGCCCTGAGCAGCCATAAAACTTCATGTGTCTTAACTTCAATCTCGTAAGAGTAACTTTTGATCAAAGCTCCACTTTTCAATAACCTATAACTGCATTAACAGTGCCACCTTTATGGCTTTCTAGCCACTTCCCTGTTTTCAAAAGCAAGATAACTAAAGCAGCAATGACTATGAAAAAGACAATAGGCTGCTGAAGACTAAAGGTTACATTTGTATCCAAAGACTTAGAAACATTTTTACTAGTACCACTCTTTGTTACAGCCTGACCTCCAAAAGAGTCTTGTATTCCAAATGATAATTTTCTTCCAAGTTATAACAAAAATATAAGACTTAGCCATGCATCTTAACCATCACTTTTAGAAGATGAATGTTTTTAAATAACTACAATATTCTGACAGCTTGGTCACTTGTTCTAAGAAGGTGAAGAAAAACATCTTGAAAAAGACAGGCAGACAATTGCCAAGGAGAGAAGAGAGAGAAAACTGCTTTACACAGAACGTTATTCATAACTCTCTCTCTTTGCTTATTTACAAGAATAAAGAACACTGGAAACCATTGACTCATTTAAAAAAAAAATGCATAGGAATAATATGCACTCAAAAATACTATGACATACTAAATCTCTTAAAAGTTTTTCACCCCCTAAAAGTGGGTTTCATATTCTATTTATTAAGGGTGAAAAAAATTAAATGTATATTTTTATGCTCTCTAATTAGCACTAGATATTTCCCATACACCAGGTGATGAACTTACAGAGTAGCAAGAAACAGACTAACAGCCCATTTTCTACAACAAAAGAAAGTGGAGACCCTAAACCTTGTCTGTTTCTGTTCTCTGTAGCCTCAAAACCCAAACAGACCCTTAGTTACAGCAATTATTACTAAGTTATAAGATAACACTTGTAGTGCAGTCCAGGCACTTATCCTGTGAAGAACATCCAATGCTGGAGAAATCTGCCCAGAAAAAAAAAAAAAGTTTTAATTCCCAAGTACCAAAACTTGCATATTCTTTTCAAGATATCTAGGAAAAAAGGAAGCACAGCTTGCAATTTTTTCTCCAGTCCTGACAACTAGCCTTTAATTTGCTACCATCTGTACTTCAGGAAACTTCAGCCCTTTCATTAGGAAATCCCTCCCACAGGTTTACTTGTAGGGAATGGTTCAGATCTGAGCTATGTAGTACAGTAATTAACTTGAAGGAATAGCACATCCACATCTAAATCAGTGTATTCTTTAGAAAAGAGGAATTATTTAAGACCAATCTTCACTCGCTATTTTAAATCTAATGCACACGTCTTTTAGCCTTGCGAGTATTGCAATATATATCACTTGCTCATTCACAGAGAAGAAGAAAGTTAAAGTGGTTGTAACAGGAGATTTACAATCATCTGTCCTAATCAAAGCAACAGAACTTACTGTACCATTTGTTCATCCAAGAAAAACCTCAAATAGAGCCATGTTTCCTTGGACAGACTATAAAACTGTAGTACATGCATACAGATACACATACAAACTATCTGCAAACTATCCCCAAAGTCGACCCCTAGAGGTGCTGACTACACAATTATAATCAAATAAAGTTGTATTCAGAGGTTTCAAAATGACAGCAGAAAACATAAACCAGCACTACAGAACTCGAGTTGGAAAACCACATGCATTTTTGTTTCATGGACTGCACTTCCAGAAGCTAAGAGGAAGACTGCCTCTACCAAAGGTGTCCTTCCTCAGAAAGAGGTCTGTGAAACAAACCATTCAAACACCAATGGGATGCAGATTCAACCCCATATCCTACATAATCTGACATATCAAATCACCGCCAACCGAAGAGCATAAACAGTGTTTAATGCATGGAAAGTTTAAAAGACGCACTGTTAGGTTTCAGTTGCCAAAGGAAAAACTTTTGACAACAAGAACATTTTGCATTTGAGAGAGAAAAAGAGCCTTTGAGGCTAAAGAAGTGAGCATACAGCCTCTGGATGCAGCACAAATGCCTATCAAGGTTTAAACAACTCACTTCTGGCCCTCTGAAGCCTCCTCTCTCCCCCTGCTAAAGTGAGGGCATCTCCTTACCCAACCCAGCATCTGTCAGACCTTCAGAAGACTTAAACACACAACAACCAAAAAAACCCACATTTTTCCAGTAACCTTCAGATCTGTTACATGAATATTTTGCTAGAGGAAATGCCTGAGCGAGTAGCCTTAGACAACTGTTTTACATTAAGGAGGAAGCACATTAATTTACTGCACGAGTACTACCGCCACGCACTTTCAGGAGGTACAGTATTGCAATCACAGTTGCCATTTTCAGCATCTGAGAATAAACACAAAAGCTGCCAACACTGGGTTGCATAAGAGCACTTTAAGCACACGGTTATTTACAAAAGCAGAGGTAATTATAATGCAGGAGGTGGATCCCAAACAAACAGACTTGACTAACACTCAGAAAAAAAATCTACAATTGCTATTATTGAATTGTAGGACAGCTGAATGAACTGCCTCAGTCACTTGCTGTACTATCGATATCCAGGAAAAAAAAAGTTGGAAAAAGATGCTTTTTAAAAAAAAAATAAAGTGACGGCAGAAGCTACGTGTAGAGGAGAAAACAGGAAAACCCCATTTCTCAGCTTACCTGATCTGGACTTAATGATGTCGCTGAACTCGCTGTGTCCCCCAGCAGGTCCCTCCTCCAGGTCCGAGACGCGGGCCATGCTGGCAGGCGGGAGTGCACCACGGGCGCAGACTAAATCCTTCGGAAGAGGGCTCCCATGGAGGGCCCTGGCCCAGCACCTACAGCGCAGGACCGGGGTCAGAGAGGCACCAGAACCCCGCAGGCTGCGCGGGCGG
>NW_008609127.1:0-5098 GCF_000691845.1 Merops nubicus
TTCACTCGTTATAAAAACTATCTCAAGTTAAAATGAGCAGATGAAAACTATTTAGAACATAAAGTACCAGCACACCTCTCACAAGAAAAAGGCCTCTGACTAAAAGACTTGAGAATAACACACTAACCCCACAGATGAGGTTAAAAATTATTAAAATGCCACTTCCATTATTTCTTCTGTCATTTTTCTTGAAGATTAGCACCAAACTGGAAGCCTGAAAGCAGGATGGGGGGGGGAGGGCTCCGACTCCTTCTACCAAATTTCACAACTTCTCTCTAAGCAAGGGTGATTCTGAACAGTCAACTCTCACTTAGTGTCCAGCACATCCAGCTTAAAGAGTTTGTGACACGAGTATCATCTCAAGCATGACATCCCATGAACACTCTTCTTCCCCAGAACAGACCAGTGTCTGGAGGAACCAGACTCATTTTCTACATGCAGAGTCTACACCAACAGACCTCCCCGGGCTCAGAGGTAACTCCGTGTGGAGGCTTCTCAGCTGTCCCTGGACCCAGGCAGGGACCAGCCAGGCACAGCACAGCCTGAGCTCAGTGACAGCATCACCAGGGGAGAAAAGCACTGGCAGGAGTCCTCCTGAGGAGCTTCCTAGCAGCAGGATGCCCAGATTCCCAAGTGTGCCACGCTGGTGAAGTGCAGCACGGACCCGAGAGCAGCTCTGCAGGGCTCCCCTCATCAGATGGAGCATTGCAGCATCGTGAGATCCAAACTATTTTCTGGTATGATCCAGACTTCACAGCCTTTAAAAAGATGAATATACTCCCAGAAAATTTTCCCCAGCACCATTTGGGGTCCCTCCCTCCACTGAGAGCAAAAAACAGCAGCAGGAGCCCTGTTATTCTCCCCTCACCTCAGATAAAGCCCCAGCTGGACTAGATGCCATGTCAACACTCCACGATGACAAACCACAACTGTTAACCAAACTTTAGAGGAAACAAAATCAAAATCATAAAGACAAGCACTGTGGCTACATTACCTCACGTGAAAATCTTAATCATACAAAAACACAACTTTAATAGTCAGTGACAGAAAGCAACTCTGACTTGCAAGAACCAAGGGAGTAGCAACAAAGAAATAAGCTACAATGATGGTGCCATTTAGTCAAGAGATTGCATTTAATCAACTATTTCAAGTATTTTTATCTGTCAAATATATCCCCATTAAGAAATTTTCCACATATCAGATGTAAAATTACAAATGCTGTTAAATGTCATTAGATAGCAATCAGTTCTATGCCAAACCCAAAGATACTCTTCTAGCTATTCTCTCATACAGACAGTGGTTTTCATGCCAAGCTTTACAAAGGAAACAGGGCATCCAAATGCTTGTTTTATGCACTGACATTTTCTGATGGTGATTTTAGCTGAAAATTCCTCAGGATATTCTCAGTCCCTAACGTGGCCCAGAAGGCTTCCGAAGAACAGGACTGAGTTGATGCAATTCCACACTCTAAATTAGAGAGCCATTTTAATTTGAATATGAAGCTGAAGACAACACCATCACAGCCCTCTGAAGAAGTTGTTCACTGTTCAGTGACATTCCACCCAACGACTCAAACTTACAGCTCCTCAGGCTAAAATACAAAACGACCCTTCAAACGACCACTTCCCTCTAAAGTATGATAAACCCAAAGCCTAAACGAAAGGTTGAGCTGGCTACAAATGAGAACACAACCAGGCTGCTACACTTGAGTACAGCATATTGAACAGAAAGAGCCCAGATGGAAGGCAGGAAATAAAACACAGCTCCACACAAGCCAGCATCTCCCTGCACGCAGGCGGCCAGCTTGCTGGCTACTACCCTGTCGGTTTGCTACAGCAAGCCACTCAAGATGCCATTTCAAAAAGACTGAAACAATAACGTTAAGAAGAAGGATCTGACAAAGAACTGCAACCCATATACAAAAAGGTTTTTAAATCCCCCAAAAGACCAATAGGCTTTTCCCAGGTGCAGGGCACTGCTTTTGAACATTAACCACCCAAGTGACATAACGCAGTTATGAGCGGCGGGCACAACCCTTCCCCATCTTTCTCAATCTAGTTTGCATAAGAGGCTGCTTATAAAGAATTAATGACTCTGGAATTGCCACCCAATCCCTTAGGGTCCATCAAAACAGAGATTAACTTTCTCAACATGCTACATAAAATATTTTCTCAGGCGTTTTCCAAGGAGCTGAGTTAATTCCTACCATCGTGTAAATTTGTCTATGCAGTGAAAGGAGGAGGAAGAAACAGGTAACTGATTAATGTGCTCCCAATACAATAATAAGGACCCAAATTTTTCCTTCTTGGTGCACGTCAATTCGCAAAATATCGAGAATTTTTTAAAGGTTCTTCTGCCACAAACCACAAACTCTGGTTCAATCCCAGTTAGCAGAGCGTGGAGGTTTTCCTGCAAGGGACAGACTGTGCTCAGGATCTGCTTCCAAATGGTGAAAGGACTCAGGTTTAAAAACACTGATTTGTTTGGACTGCGAGTGGGAAGTAAGAGAAAAAATATCCACAAGTGTTTTTTGAATTATCACCCAGACAAGGGCAGTTCTGCAGAGCAAGGGGAGGGTAACACCAACCTGCTGTAGGGATCAGAGTGGGGTCATGGGGCTGATGCTCAGCCCAGCTTTCACCACCAGCAGCTCTACAACTGAGTGCTCATCTTATTCAAAAAAGGTTTAACACCAAAAAAGTCTTTGAGGCAAGAGAAGAATAGAAGAGCAGAAAACTGTGGTGTAGGCACTGGTAGGAGAAAAAAAAAAATAGAGATAAAATGTCTTTAAAGCAGTTGGGAAAATATCTGTGTGTCCCTGTGGCAAAAATCAGCTGTTTCTTCAGCTGTGTAAAAAGGTAAAAGATGGGTAAGTCAGCTATTAGCAACCTCCCAGCACCTTGGGATCTAGTTCCAGGACCAAAGCTGGCAGAGCAGGAAGCTATCCATCCATCCATCCATGCACCCTGCATCCCAACACGGTGCCATCACCCACCACCCCAGGCCCTCCCACGGGCAACCAGGAGGGCTGCACGCTACCACCAGTGCCCAGAGCTGAGTAAATACAGGTGCTTGCTTAAAATAAACCCTCCCCAGTTTCAGTTTGATGTAGTTTCAATTTAGCAGCATTTCAGAGCTATGCACAACAGCTGCACGTCACCTCTGAACTGAGGTGATTTCTGTAATTCACAGTTTACACATAACCTGCTTGTCAAGTCTGTAAAATCTTCAGGGAAACTCCTGATTGTTAAGTTTTGAAAAACTACAACTACTTTCATTATGGATAATTTGGGGTTTACATGTTGGATATGTTGTTATTTAAAAGAAATTAATCTGAAAAATATGCATTTTTACCACAGGCCAGTATTTTCAGTAAATATTTTCTTATATTTGCAGCCTATATATTTCCTGTATTTGTATTTTCTTATATGTGCAGCCTCTCCAAGTCCTTCCACTTTGAAACCTGCAGATGCTCCTGAGCTGCTCTGGGAAGCGCCAGCAGTCTGTGGAAATTCCTAGGAAGGTTTTTGATGCACAGCACACTCTGAGGATTGGCGTTTTGTTAACAAGCATCATAACCAGAGACAGACTTTCAAGGAGTCCTTGACAGTAACAGTGCTGACAAAACAAGCAGACAAAATCAATACCTAAAATAAAATATGAGCGAAGATGCATTTGGCAACGTTCCCCTCGCTCACAGGAGCGAAGGGACCCGAGGGCAGCTGGCTGAGTGGAGCAGGGCGAGCTCGAGGTGCTCTACTCCACCACAACAACCCCAAAATCGTCTGCTCAGGAAGTGGAACGTTCTGCAGACGTTGCTTCTTTTCGATCACAGAGGCAAAAGAAGCTTAAAATGGCAGGAGTTCAACAGAGCTGCAAACGAGTGACGGCACACGTGGGTTTCTCCAGGGCTCCTGCCCTGCCTGGTGGGGGTCCCTGCAGACCCTGCTGCTCTGGAGCACACCCAGCCTGTGAGGTGGGATCCCACCTAGGCTGTGCAAAATCTGCAGATGGAGATTAGATCAGAGAAAACCCTCATGTTGTAGAAAGTGTCAGGAAGAAGGAAGGTGTATTATCTCTTTGCATCGCACGATACCTGCAGAAAGCTACCAATGGCAAACTTCTGTACCCTCTAAGCATGCAGCCAGACTACAGAATTTCAGCAAGACCCAGATTTTCTTCTGATCCATATGTCAATTAGAAAAAAAAAAAATAAAAAGCTGAAGAGAATTTTAGTTTTAAGTGTGAAAAAGAGGAAGCGTGGACATAAACACATCACCAAGCAATGAGCTGCAAAGAGAATCATCCACTGGCTCAAGAACAAATGAATTGAGCCACTCACAGATCAGCCACAGCCTCATTAAAATTAACCAATATCCCAAATAGAATCACAGGAATAAAGAGACACCAGCCAATGCTGCATCCAGGTTTAACAAAAGGCAGCTGGAGGCAGTTTTAAGTCGGTCTTAGTTCTATTAGATCAATAAAAGGTACCATTTCAGCAGATTTACCTGGCAGTTAAAAATAGATTATAAAAGATCCATGGTGTTTTATACCATTTAAAAGGGAAAGGATTAGTGATGGTAAAGAACCTAATGGGTTTGATCCAGTATATTGAAATGTGACTTAACTTCCTCCAATTGTGAGCTAACTCCAGCCTCTGACAGGATTACATTAAGTAATGATCAAAGAACAAGAAACTTGCCACTCAAGCAGTCTTCAGTGACAGACTTCTCTGAAGATAAATGCTTGCACAAGGCTCCACGAAAATTTTTACATGATATAAGTATTAAGATACTGTCTGTAAAACTTAATATTATAATAAATCTTTTAAACCTCATCATCCTCTTACCAGAATTAAAAAAAAAAAGTAGTAGCAAATTTGCATCTCAGACAGGGGATTATTACTGAAAGTTTGGTACCAATTTCTTTATTCTGTTCTACAATAAACAATTGAAAAATTCAAAATGTCATAACTCCACAGAAATGAACATGACACCATGCATGCACTATTTTCAGAAATAAATATTCTTCACTTCCAAAAAAAAAAATATCACAGGAAGAACTGTCAAAATTTATTATGTAGGTAATAAATTAG
>NW_008609128.1:0-7417 GCF_000691845.1 Merops nubicus
AACATTAGGGGGCAAAAGCTCAGCTAGGACTCAGTGTGGCCACCACTGCAAGAGATAATAAAAAGGGGTTTTGCAAATATATTAACAACAAAAAAAGAACCATGGACAATGTCCTTCCTTTGTTGGATGTGAGGGGGAATATTTTTTACTAAGGATGAGGAAAAGGCTGAGGTACTTAATGCCTTCTTTGCCTCAGTCTTCAGTAGTCAGTCCAGTTATCCTCAAGGTATTCAGTCCCCTGAGATGGAAGAAAGGGATGGAGATCAGAATGATTCCCTCATAATCCAGGAAATAGGAGTGAATGACCTGCTAAGCCCAATGGACAACCAGAAGTCTATACTGGACACCCAGAAGTCTATGGGGCTGGATGAGATCCACTTGAGAGTGCTGAGGGAGCTGGCGGAGGAACTTGCCAAGCCTCTCTCCACCATTTACCAGCAGTCCTGGTTAACAGGTGATGTCCTGGATGACTGGAGACTTGCCCATGTGACACCCATCTACAAGAAGGGCAGGAAGGAGGATCTGGGGAACTACAGGCCTGTCAGCCTGACCTCGGTGCTGGGGAAGTTCATGGAATGGTTCATCTTGGGAGTGATCATGTGGCAAGTGTGGCACAACAGGGGGATGTGGTCCAGCCAATGTGGGGTCATGAAGAGCAAGTCCTGTTTACCCAACCTGGTCTCCTCCTATGATCAGGTGACCTGTCTAGTGGATGAGGGAAAAGGATGAGGTTGGATGTTGTCTCCCTGGACTTCAGTAAGGCATTTCCACAGCAAGACATCTCCACAGCATTCTGCTGGAGAGGCAGGAGGCTCTTGGCCTAGACAGGTGGATTCTTTGCTGGATTAAAAACTGTCTGGATGGCCAAGCCCAGAGAGCTGTGGTGAGTGGAGTTAAATTCCATTGGCAACCAGTCACAAGTGGTGTTTCCCCAAGGCTCAGTATTGCTGCCAGTCTTCTTTAATATCTTCATCAATGACCTGGATGAGGGGATCAAATGCACGCTCAGTAAATCCGTAAATGGCACAAATTTAAGTGGGAGTGTCAATCTGCATGAGGGTAGGAGGGCTCTGCAAAGGGGTTTAGACAAGCAATGAGCTGAGGTCAGTTGGATGAGGTTTAACAAGGCCAAGTGGTGGGTCCTGCTCTTGCATCATAACCTGAGGCAATCCTGCACGCTTGGGGAGGAGTGGATGGAAAGCAGCCTGGAGGGACAGGACCGGACATGAGCCAGCAGTGTGCCCAGGTGGCCAAGAAGGCCAATGGCATCCTGGCCTGTATCAGAAACGGTGTGATCAGCAGGAGTAGGGAGGTGATTTTGACCCTGGACTTGGTGCTCACGAGACTGCACCTTGAGTACTGTGTCCAGTTTTGGGCACCACAGCATAGGAAGGACGTGGAGGTGCTGGAGCAGGTTCAGAGAAGGGCAACGAGGCTGGTGAGAGGGCTGGAAAACATGCCATATGAAGAGTGGCTGGGGGGAATGGGGGTGGTTTGGCTGGGGGAACTGGGGTTGTTTAGTCTGGAGAAGAAGAGACTGGGAGGAGACCTTATTGCAGCTACCTAAAAGGAGGTTGTAGTGAGATGGGTGTTGGTCTCGTCTCCCAAACTACTAATAATAGGACGAGAAGAAATGGCATCAAGTTGCACCAGGGAAGGTTTTGATTGGATATTATGAAGAATTTCTTCACTGAGAGAGTGGTTAGATACTGGAATGGGCTGTCCAGTTTGGTGGTAGAATCATCACCCCTAGAGGTGTTCAAAAAATGAGTAGATGTAGCACTTGAGGCTATAGTCCAGTGGTTAGGGAAATGTTCAGATGAAGCTTGGACTTGATGATCCTAGAGGTCCTTTCTAACCATAGTGATCTTGTGATTCTGTGACTCTCAGAATGTGCCAGTATATGCAGCAATGAGCATATAACAGTCTACATGAATAATAATAAAAAGACTAGATGTAGTCTAGATGCCCTGTAATCAGCTTCAGATTGCTGTGAATGAAATTGAAACATTTACTCTTATTCCTTGGCTGTTCTAAGTAAAGGTCTGTCATCCCTGTGTTTCATGAAGCTGTGTGTTCAATGCTTCCTAGTTCAGTTCTGTTTCATTGCCTGCCATTTTGTTGATAACATAACATCAACTTAGAAGACAAGATGTGATTTTCTGCATTTCAGTGCTCTATACTAAGCCCACTTTTAAGAAAACATACTGTTATTTGAAAAAGTAATTTTGACATTGTTACAAGGATGTTATATGATCAGATTTCATCACACTTCCTTTCTGTACAATCTTTCTCTATTCCTTCCTGTATTTTGAGTTTTTCAGTTCAAGTTTTTTGCCTCTGAAAAAGCACCTCAAGCAACCTTCATCCACTTCCCACACAGCTGCTCCTCTGTTTTTGAGTCCTGTGCTGAACAGGTAACAAATACTCTTGACATTTACTGTGATTCAGGTCATGGCAAATTATCTTGTTTACAGAAACAGAATATGTTTTGTTTTCATCGGTACACTATTTGCCTGCTTCTATGTTGTTAGACCTGCAAATTGTGCTAGGGATGACTCAGAACTCTATTATGCAATTACATCTAGTGAAATCTGGGCTCAGTGCATCTTGCCATGTCCCACATGTTCCTTTGCACAATTTACACACTGTCTTCATAACATTTGGCTGAGCATTTAATATCATTTTCTGTGTAATAGAAGTGCTCTTCGCTATACTGGTGTACTGGTACAGAGGGATCTTCAAGATATTTTCGAGTTCCTGCCAAAGATTTAATTTCTCACTGATCTGTGAAAATTGTAATTACTGTAAAATAATGATTATTGAATACTTTTCCCTTCTCCTTACTTTCTTTTTTTCTGTTATTGATTTAAATATTTTTACTCAATGACAAAGTTTTACTCCGGGACCGTGTAAGGTTCTCAGATGAACAGGAAGCAAATGGATGAAAATAAAGATCAGACTTGACTGAATTCACACCAACAAAGAGACAGGATGTTTTATAACATATCCGTTTAAGCACTAGATTTTTGGTAGCTAGGGCATGAAAATAACAAGTATAATACATGTAATAATAACATGTATGGAGATCTGTCAAAATTCAGAGCTGTTGTAGAGTTTACAGAGGTTTAAATCCAAGGAATCATTTTGTTACTTTACAATGTTTAACAAAAAAACAACAAACTACAAAATGCTCACTGGAAAATTAAGTGCAGTTTTTATCTGAGCTGAATCCTTTGATTCACTTTCTAGTCCACTGTGAAAAAACAGTCTGTTAAACTTATTATGACTACAGATGGACTTCAAAAGTAAGTAACACCTCCTCTGTTTGTCCTTTGTTGAAAAATTAGGCTGTAGAATTAATTATGAGCTTTATACTCTCCATGCCACATTACCAATGTGTATTAATTCCCTGAAATCTCCAAATGGAAAAAAAAAAAATATGGTGACACAAGCAATATTCATAATGTAGAAAATGTCATTATTAAACTAAGGAATATCCATCCCCAATGGTTAAAAAAAATTATGAAAAACAGTATTTCCTTAAACTGAAGAATGACATTAGGGTCATGACAGAAGTTTTTGTGTAGATGTGGCAAACTCTGTTTTACCTGCTCTTTATAGTCAATAAAGGCAGGACTATAAAAATATCTCTGTGTGATTGCACTGTGTATTACCAACTAGGTTATAAGCATATTTGGTGCTAGCTGTGCTTCAAGTTATTAAAGTCAGGTTAATAACAGAATGTGTACTTTTCTGTGAGTTATTTGTTTTCTCCATCTACTTTAGATCAGCTAGTGTCTCTAATGTAATCATGAGCTTACTTATCACCTGGGAATTGGGAAGGAGCATCCACCATTGAGGTCTGTGGTTACAGTATAGATATAAGACCTAACAATAGCATAGTTTGGAGAGACAGAATACATACGAACCTGCTGCTTATCTTGTGTGAGGGAAAGGATGCAGTTCTCATGCTCCTGGCACAAGGGTCACAGGTCTGTGGTAGTCCCCGGAGAGACACTGCTGTATCCCTTTGGTGCATCAGCTACCACTGGGAAAAACTTATTCAAATTTTATTACTCTGCCTGGTCCATGGAAAAGGTGTTTCCAGGGCTTTGTGTCAGAGGAAACAGCAAGACAAAAGGGGGTGACTCCCTCATAGACCAGCTATGTCTCTGCCTCCTGATTCAAGAGAACATGTGTGAGATGCAGCAACAGGCTTCTTCCAGAGGGACATAGTGCAGAAGGCTTTGCAAGTCACAGCAGGAGGCTCAGTCAGCTTCTTCTACAGCTCAGTCACGTTGCCCTCCAGTGCTGGGATGAGAGATGCCATTCCTTGGGCCCCAGCTGTGTGCAGATGAGCTCTGTCTCACATGGCTGATGCATGCAGCAATGCTAAGGCTATGCACAAGGGAAGGGAGACCAGGTCAGAGTCACTACAATGCCATGGTGATGGTTGATGAGATTCAAATGCCAGCATGGCTGCTTGTCAAATACTCACCAAAATATTTCCCCGGGTGAAACTAAGTTTGTGTGAAACTGCAGGGCTTTGGCTGCTACAGCAACTGCTCTGGAAGGGAGCAGAGGTTTTGAATGAGAGCTGCCACCTTTTGGTCACAGCTTGCTGTTCTCCCTTGGTCTCAGCAAAGGAAACAAGTCACAGCCTCATCCCCCCCTTTCCTATTGCCTTTTAGTTTAGCATCTTTCACTCACCACCAGGAGCAAGAATCTGTCTTTCCATGGCCATACTCCATCACATGCAGCCACCAAGTCCTCCATACAGCTCCTGGGTGTATACCATATATGACAGGCAGCCAGTTCCCTAAATATCAAGACTATCAAGGGAATTCACATGTGTCTGTGTTAACAAAAGCCACAGAACCAAGGCATTTTTCCCACAATAAGTTTTTGTCTTATTGCCTAAAAGTTGTAGGAGGAGATTTTGTCATGAATTACAAGTCCTATTGACAGCTTGCAAGTAGAAGTGCTGCTAAGGTTAGGACCCAAATGTATTACTAGTATCATGTTTGGACACAAACATTCTCAGTGGAGTGTTTGCTTATATTTACATCATTAGAAGCTTTTAGGTTAGTGTAAAGAGCAGAAGATGTTCGATATTAGTAATATTTCAAGATAGGAACAAATATCAACTCCTTTCATGGCTGGAGAGCACCTGAATATACTGACCAGTCTGTCAGGGGTCTGATTCTTTTATCAAGAAGATCAGAAGAGAGGAGCTGGTTTACCATATCAGAATTTTTCTAATTTCTTTTGAGACATAACACCTCAGATGCAAAGCATAGTCACAGAAAGATGTGAAACATATCTGCACACTTTATATGAGGCTTTTTCTTTTGACCTTGACTTTTTGTTGGAAGATGTTTTATGTATTTGTACATATTACTCTGGAGTTAATGTCACAGTTGCATCCACTTGAAAAATAGTGGTTATTTAATTTTAAAATTGCACAACAAGGGAGAATTTCCAAAGCTTGTGGCTGCTTTTCTCCTTAAATCCATACTTACCATGTGTGCATTGTTATGATACAATAGTTAATGAGGTCTGAAGAAAATTGTTTATCACTTACTATTTGGCTCTTTTGTCTGTGTCCTTACCAGCTCTCCATGGCTGTGAGGAGAGCTTTTAACATTTCAAACTTTAAATCCCTTGTGCAAAACTTCCTAAAAAATAAAGCCAGAATATGTTTTCCCTCTGTTTCTTGGGATTAGATCAGAAAAAAAATTCTAACAGGTAATCTGTAGTCAATAATAGTTATAACTCATTAACTCAAAATACTGGAGCAGGAAACAAAACAGTTATATTGGAGATATTTAGACTGCATAATTCTTAGAGCAATTAGTTTTCCATCAATATAAATTCTACTCATGAAAACTAGTAATTTTAAATTTAGAACTTTCTGACTGCAAAACTGTACCTGTGCTTGTCCCAAGTGACTGACTCCACAAACTAGAAGTTAGTTTTATGCAACAGGCATAACCAAAAGTGAGTCCAATGGCTAACAGACCATTAAAGCCTTATTTCACATCTCCGATAAAGGATGAGTCTTGGTTTTTCCACTACATAAAAACTTTTTTATGACCAGGAAAAATGGATAGAATAAGAAGTGTTATACAATAATTATAGGAGAGAAAAAAAGCTTCTAAAATACTTTTAGAGGTTCTCAAAGTATGAAAGCCAAATCTTTAGCAAAACTACAATATCCACTAGGAAGATGATACTGATCTAACACATATCTTACCTAAAGTAACAATTTGATCCCTTTAGTCTGACAGTATGAAGTACAATTTCATTGTAATCAACACGAGATCAAATCCTTCCTAGGTGAAGATGTGATATTTCAAAATCTTTATCTTTCTTTCTTTCTTGCTTGCTTTTTGCTATAACAATGAAGCAAATGTACTCTTGGGGATGTAGTATTTTCTGTAGTATTTTCTGTCCTCTATGCCGACAGAGCCATAGCTCCAGATATCTTCTATAAGGGATGTTTACAGAAAGTCTGCAAGCTACATTCATTTGAAAGACTCATATTTAAAGCATTGAGGACCTTTTTCCAAACACCTTGTAAGTCTTGTTATTGCTTTTAAACAATGAAAGTTGAAAGCCTATTAAATCTCTTATACTGTTCTAAAGGCATATTCTTGTCACCAGTGTATAGCACCACTCTGGCACTCTCAAGTTATTCTGATGACCACACACTAGTGGAACATAAATTGTCTTATGTCCTAGCTGCAACTAGATTAAAAATATGGGTATGTGTTTTTTATAATACACAGTTTCTTTTAGTCAAGATCAGCCTCAGTCCTACCTAGCATGGAAAAGCAGACTCAGCTCTGTGCTGCTGCGGGTCTCATGTGCTGGATCAGCATCATGCAGACGGGTATTATTGTAAACTGTGCTCTCACTAATCTTGTTTGCTAAAATAAGCTTCTTGGCACTTGGCATTTCTTCTCCTCAAATGAACTTTGATGCACAGTGGAAAGCAAATATTCTATCAGTTCCACACAAAGATGAAAGTGGCATAACATGCATTGGAAATTGTATGCTCTGGGGCATGGTGACAAATTACTAAAAATAGTAGTTTTTAGAGAAACTTCAGTTCCCACCATCTGTCGATGTAATAAGAGGTTACTTTCATCACCAGGCAAGACTAGGAATAAATCTATCTATCTATCTATCTATCTATCTATCTATCTATCTATCTACTGACCTACCTACTGACCTATAAGCACTCTGTGTCCTAGGTTCTATGACAGCTTAGGAAAAGCGACATCAGCTGTAATAACACAAAGCACACTGTATATTATCATCTGATTACCTCTCCTGCTTCAGTACTGTCTCCCAGGGGTTTTCCAAATCACTTGTGATTAAGGCAGTGTTACGTGAAAGGGAAGGGGGG